>NC_056735.1:82457478-82534978 GCF_019279795.1 Protopterus annectens
GGACTCACTGGTCTAAATTAACAACCACTTACACACTCACTGATCTACATTAACAGCCCTGTATGGTCTCACAGATCTACATTTACAGCCCTGTACACACTAACTGATCTAAATTAACAGCCCTGTACACACTCACTAATCTACATTAATAGATCTGTACACACCCACTGATCTACATTAACAGCCCTGTACACACTCACTGATGTACATTAACAGCCCCGTACACACTCACTGATCCACATTAACAGCCCTGTACACACTCACTTATCTACATTATCAGCCATATATGCACTCACTAATCAACATTAACAACCCTGTATGCACTCACTGATCTACATTAACTGTCCTGTACACAGTCACTAATCTACATTAACAGCCCTGTACACACTTACTTATGTACATTAGCAGCCCTGTACGCACTCGCTGATCTACATTAACAGCCCTGTATGCACTCACTAATCTACATGAATAGCCCGGTACACACTCACTGATCTACACTAACAGCACTGTACCCACTCTCAGTACTACATTAACAGCCCTGTACACACTCACTGATCTACATTAACAGCCCTGTACACACTCACTGATCTACATTAACAGCCCTGTACACACTCACTGATTTACATTAACAACCCTGTGCTCACTCAGTAATCTACATTAACAGCTCTGTACGGACTCACTGGTCTAAATTAACAACCACTTACACACTCACTGATCTACATTAACAGCCCTGTACACACTCACTGATCTACATTAACAGCCCTGTATGGTCTCACAGATCTACATTTACAGCCCTGTACACACTAACTGATCTAAATTAACAGCCCTGTACACACTCACTAATCTACATTAATAGATCTGTACACACCCACTGATCTACATTAACAGCCCTGTACACACTCACTGATCTACATTAACAGATGAAAAACACAAAAAGGCAGACACCTCGAACTGCAAGACCTTTTAAAATTCACACAGCCACGTTGTTTTAGTGGATCAAATACTTGTGAGCTGATGTACCCTTAAGGATACGACAAGCCAACAACAATTAAAAGCGTACTTTTCAAAAATAAACGAATAATAAGAAAACCTTAATGCCAAGTTTATTGAATAAAAAATAAATGCGTTTTCACTGAAGACACAGCTACAGCTTCCTCAGAGGTTATTTGAAAAAAACGCCAACTCAGACTTTTATGTCAACGTCAGAGCGTGATTAACAATTCAAAAGCAGCTTAAAGAAACACTCCTAATAAAAATACATCGTCATATTAAAGCAGATGATCATGTTAGAAGCATGAGCATATGTAAATACTTTAATTAGTAGTAAAGGTACAATGAAATAAAATTTTGAATGTAAAAAATACTTAAAAAGCACAGCTCAATATAAAATATTACTAAAAAATAATAATAAGTGTCAAGGTAATTATTTCCTACCTGCCTAAAAAGTAGCCCTAATTGTAATTCCCATAGTTGTTTAAAACATTTTCTAACCTTTAAAAGGAGTGCACCCTTTAAGTTATTAACACTTACTATAAAAGTACTATCATCAAATTTGAATGGTAGAAAATGTACTGTAATATGTAACTATGTTTTAGTGACCCTAATGATGATTTTTACATCATGACTAGTACTACCAAATACTAAAAGCAACTATGTATACACAAAAAATATATAACATATAATGTGCTGCACTAGTATGTAGATATAAACTATACCATCAGACTTTCATAGTGCCAGTAGGGTAGCTCTCCTTCTCTATTGTAATGAAAAATGTTTTAACGTCTATAACTTCTCATTTTCAGTATGCATGCAATATTGCAATGCTCGTTCAAGCCAGGATACGAAAAAGCATCCAAGAGCAGTTGCCATTCAAGCTCTCTATTTTCTAAAAGTAAGGTGACAGGGCTGCCTCTTTCTGGGCTTAAGACCTGGTCTATAGCCGTAAACTCAAAACTATGTCCCTGATATTTTAAAATATGCTTAGCTAGTGCATTCTCTTTATTCTGTTTTCTAATGGCATAGACATGCTCGTAAACTCTGTCCCGTAATCTTCTATCTGATTTACCTATATAGAATGCTTGACAGCAGTTACAAGTGGCCAGGTAAATAATAGATCTAGATTCACAATTCAATTTGTGGTAAATACTAAAATTTCTTTCACGGATAGAAAAAGCACTAGTCACCTTTACAAGATGGCAATAATTGCAATGGCCACACCGAGAAGACCCTTTTGCCCTAACAATTTTATTTATTTATTTTATTTTACATTTGTTGACCGGGATAAATCCGACTGGATACATGTCCATTTTCAGCGGAGGCCCGGGGAGAAAAGCTCCACATATAGAGTACAATTACATACAGTTACATACAAGTTAAGCAGGTACATGTTAATACATTGTTGTAGTAAAAAACAAGATAGAGAAAAAAAAGAACATGTCTTATAAGTAATTATTATAAAAATTTCTCTGATGTTTACTTTAATAGACAAGACAACAATGTGAATAGATGGAGACAGACAAAATTTTAAATATACATATCCTAGGAAGTCATACCTTTCAAAGGAGAGTGAATAGGTAGAAAAGAGAAAAAAGGAATAATAGAATTAGGGGTGAAGAGAGAAGGATAAGGAGATATAAACGGAAAGAGAAAAAATTGCTTGATAGAGGAGAAGAACAGGTAAGCTAATATGAAGAGGTTAATCTGGATATGAGCACTGGCAAAGCCAGTGAGACTGGAAATGATGGGTTAGTCTTGTTTTGAAGTGGGGTAAGGAGGTGATGGTGGTAATACTGGGAGGGAGGGAGTTCCATATCTTACCAATGGAATTGGCAAATAGTGCATCGCCACCAGAGTTACAGGATTTAACTGATTGAATAAGTGTCCTGCACGAGGACCGAAGGCTATTTAGATTGATGTAAGGTGTGATTAAATTCTCCAGAGCTGGAGACCTTTCTGGGTGTTTGAGTATTTTGAATGCTTCAATGAGTTGGTTTTGCTGGAGGAGGTTATGGAATTCTAACCAGCCGAGGTCTTTTAGGTTAAGACAATGATGAGTTCTATATGGTTTACCAGTTGCAAATCTCGCTATGTGATTGTAGGAGCATGATAGTTTATTTAGGTCTGATTTATTAAGGTTAGTAAACATTGGAGCGTATAGTAGGGTAGAGAGTAAATGGGCGAGCCAGGTTACTCTTGCAATTGGTGTTAGAAAAGTTTGATTCTATATAAGGACCCTAGTTTTTTATTAATGGTCTTAATAGTTTGATTAATATGGATGTCAAATTTGAGTTTATTATCAATGGTCACCTAATAGTTTCGTGTGGGAGTCTGGGGAGATAATTGTCCCATTATTGGATTGTATGGTAAAGGAATTGTAGGGAAGTTTTGGGTAGGATGGAAGAGTAATAATTTGGTTTTCTTTGGATTCAGTATTAGTTGTCGTCCAGTTAGCCACTTCTCTATTGCTGTAAAACAGCTTTGTGTTTTGGATAGTAGTTTGTCAAGAGATTTGTCAGAGCATACTAATGTCTAATCATCGGCATATTGGATACAGGTAGCCTCAGGGATGGCTTTATGGAGGTCATTAATAAAAATTGAAAAGAGAAGTGGTCCCAGTATGGACCCCTGAGGGACTCCAATGGTGTTTGGAAGGAGGTTGGAGAGCTTATTTTCCCACCGTACTGCTTGTTTCCTACCAGAGAGATAGGCCTGAAACCAATCTAATGTTTGGTTATCCAGGTGGAGATTTCTTAGGGTATCATGGAGTAGTTGGTGGTTAACCATATCAAAGGCTTTGATAGATCCAGAAAGAGTGCTGAGGATATTTTTTGCTATTCGGTTATGGTTTATTGTGTCAGTGAAGGAGAGGAGGCTGTAGTAGTGCTGTGATTGGGTCTAAGCCATGTTGTGAGTTGGTCAGGAGTTTGTTCTGGGTAAGATACTGAAGGAGTTGTTTGTGTATACATTTTTCCATAATTTTGGCCAGTGGGGACATTATGGCTATAGGCCGGTAGTTTGATAATTCTGTGGATGAGCCACCTTTATGGAGTGGGATTACGATGATATTTTCCATAATGAGGAATTGTAGATTCTGAAATAGTACGATTTATAAGTATAGAGATGGGGTAAGCTATGTCGTCTGAAGCTAGTTGTAAGTATTCCGCTGGTAGAAGGTCTGCGGAGAGGGAGCTTGGTTTAAGTTTTTGAAGTAAGGATCGAATGAAGGAAGTAGAGACTGGTTGAAGATGGAAAGTCTGGGGGGTTTTTGGTGTGGGTTCTATAGCAGTGGAGACCGTGGTGGATAGTTGGTTAGCCAAGGCTTGGATAGTATCCGTAAAGAAAGTGTTGAAGGTAGTGGCTATTTCTTCGAGGTTTTTATCTGATACTATTTCTGGGGTAGGAGTGGAGGATTTCCCAGGATGTAGAAGGTTATTTAAACCTGCCCAAAATTTTTGAGGGGTGTTTTGGTGTTTATTTTGTAGTTGGCAGTAGTAGTTTCTTTTGTCAATTAATATGGATGTTTTTGTCATATTTCTTAGCTGTTGGAATTTAATGCGGTCTATGGGTGATTTGGTAGTACGCCATTTTTCCCAGGCTTTGTTCCTGAGTTTTATTTTCGATTTGGAGTCTTTTGTAAGCCAGGGTGTAATATTTGTTTTGGTTTTGATTAGTCTTTTAGGGGCATGAGTATCAAGTATGGTTAGGAAAGTGGTATTGAACTTAGAAACTGCTTCTTCTAGGGAGATACTTAGAAGTCCAGTTACAGGATCTAAGTTCCATTTTAAACTTTATGAGGTCAAAATGTTTCTTATTTAATTGACTTATACATGGGGGTATAGAGCTACCTGTTTTATTTTTCCTTATATATGTTATAAGGTGATCGCTGAGCTCATTAGGAGGGTCCCAGACATATACATTTGGGGTTGGCTGTTTATAAGGATCCAGTCCAGGATACTGTCTTTTGGTTAGAGTTCCCAATTCTGGTAGCAGAGGTGATAGTCTGAGAGAACCCATGAAGGTTTATATGGGTAGGGTTGGTCTCTGAGGAGCATAGGTTCCAGTCAATGTTGATATCTCCCAGGATTATAGATTCCTGGGGGTAGTTGTTGGTTAGCCAATTTAGGATACTCTCCAATGTGTCAGCGTTTTTTCCAGGGGGGATGTACACTACAATTAGATTAATACTTTTTTTCCTATTTAGCTGTAGTTTTAGAGCAAGAATCTCAGCATTAGAGATTTGGGGTGGTTGCTTGGGGTTAAGAAGGACATTAAGATTGCTTTGTAGAGCACTGCAATACCACCACCCTTTTTTTATGCGGTCTGCTCTATGTATATTATAGCCGGTGGTATGATCTACTTGTCCTTGGTCCCTGGTTTAAGCCAGGTTTCTGTTAAACACATAATATCTGGGAGGTAGGTAGTTAATAGAGCATGTAGATTGTGTATCTTATTGTTAATGCTTCTAATGTTTAAGTGGCAGATTTGGAGGGAGTTATTATATCTTGGAGCAGGTGGTGGGCTGTTAGAGTAGGTATTTGCTGTTGGGCCAGGGTTTGGGTGGATATCTCCATCTTTAGTGATGTTTTTCCTGAGATATTCCATTAGCCTCGTAAGTTTCTGTAGCAATTTCTGACCATGTTTAGATTTGGGGCTTGTTTGTTCTGATATATGAGGGTAGTAATAATTTGAGTTAGCAGTTTTACTGTGCAGTTGTTGGATTGTGTGATTGAAACTACACAGGGTAGGAGAGTTATAGTGTGATGTCTAGGATAATGGAAACCTGAGTAGGGCTGGTCTTCATATTTGGTTATTAGGTAGAGTAGGGTAAATACTGGTAGTAAAATGGATATAATTTTTTGTGCTGCCCTTTTTTTTACATGTAGGTGGATTTTGTTATTTTGTACTGTGGTGCATTGCTATGGGATAAGTAGGAGCCTTTGACTTTTAAGCGTTTGCAGGGGTGGGAAGTTTTAGTGATTAATAGGGTGGGGGTAACAGTAAAGTGAAATTTGATTGGCTAGGGAAGAAAGAGGTGTGGCTACCCAGCTATAAATGTAGGACTACTGAAGCGGGTGGGATTTGGGGGCAGGCGCGGGCGCTGAGCGAGCGAGCGAAATGTGAGGGGTTTTTCCAGTTCCAAAATATACTAGTGGCAAGTGGAAACAGGCAAGAATAAATTTAATACAGCAAGCCTTTGTTTCCAGTGTCTTTGGGAGATATAATGTTTAGGTATTCTTTTTAAGGATTATCCTGCCGTTTCTTTGAACCCAGTGCACTAGCAGTTCTACATATATGTTTGTACTTATTTGTTTAGATAGACTTTAAGTAAGCGTTTTAACCTTGCTTTTTTCACAATGGTAGGCACCGAGAGATGCGAGGTTGTCTGTGGGTACTTTTCAAAGGTAGCGACCCTCAGGATAAGAAGAATTTAGTCAGCTGTAGAGTACAAAAGGGTAGTGCCTGTAAGGAAAATGCAGATACATAGACAGTGTTTACATCTCCATTTACATTTACCACACAGCGTTATTAACACTCTAGTGTTTTTTGTAAAAGTTAGATCTAAGTATAGTCAATTTAACCACTCTTGCAGTCTGAGCAGATACTCGTTGACTATTTCCCCATAATACAGCCCTGTGGCTGATACTAGTATTATACATGCAGTTGTTATATTGTGCGCTATCACCATACATTAGAGCCCAGGATACTGGGAATTTGTTATAAATCTAAAGGGCGAACCGCTAAATAACCACAGTAAATTGTAGAAGTAAAAGCCGGCAGAATACAGTTCGCGGTAACACACTTAGCGACTACTGTTAAGATAGCGTGCTAACGCTAAGAATGTACTGCCTTCTAGGCTTAAGTAAAAATCACTACGTCCTAGCGTTTTATAATGCAAACAGAATATATAGTAATATGAAACTCAAAAGAAGGCACCATGTAATGTCGCATTCATAGCATAATGCAAGATTGTATCATACTTGAACAATTTAGTCAGAAAAACAGCAACATACCCTGGTTTGTGGGCTAGCGACTAGGTTCAGGAACACAGGATTAAAACAAGAATCAAAAATGGCGCTACCTGGGGGTAGATAAATAACCTCGCCTGCGTCACAGGTAGGAGGAGGAGTAATAGGCAGGTAGCGGGGCTTTCCAGTTCCAAAATATACTAGTGGCAAGTGGAAACAGGCAAGAATAAATTTAATACAGCAAGCCTTTGTGGTTTTTCCAGTTCCAAAATATACTAGTGGCAAGTGGAAACAGGCAAGAATAAATTTAATACAGCAAGCCTTTGTTTCCAGTGTCTTTGGGAGATATAATGTTTAGGTATTCTTTTTAAGGATTATCCTGCCGTTTCTTTGAACCCAGTGCACTAGCAGTTCAACATATATGTTTGTACTTATTTGTTTAGATAGACTTTAAGTAAGCGTTTTAACCTTGCTTTTTTCACAATGGTAGGCACCGAGAGATGCGAGGTTGTCTGTGGGTACTTTTCAAAGGTAGCGACCCTCAGGATAAGAAGAAGTTAGTCAGCGGTAGAGTACAAAAGGGTAGTGCCTGTAAGGAAAATGCAGATACATAGACAGTGTTTACATCTCCATTTACATTTTCACACAGCGTTATTAACACTCTAGTGTTTTTTGTAAAAGTTAGATCTAAGTATAGTCAATTTAACCACTCTTGCAGTCTGAGCAGATACTGCGTTGACTATTTCCCCCGCAATACAGCCCTGTGGCTGATACTAGTACTATACATGCAGTTGTTATATTGTACGCTATCACCATACATTAGAGCCCAGGATACTGGGAATTTGTTAGAAATCCAAAGGGCGAACCGCTAAATAACCACAGCAAATTGTAGAAGTAAAGCCGGCAGAATACAGTTCGCGGTAACACACTTAGCGATTACTGTTAAGATAGCGTGCTAACGCTAAGAATGTACTGCCTTCTAGGCTTAAGTAAAATCACTACGTCCTAGCGTTTTATAATGCAAACAGAATATATAGTAATATGAACTCAAAAAAGGCACCATGTAATGTCGCATTCATAGCATAATGCAATATTGTATCATACTTGAACAATTAGTCAAAAAACATCAACATACCCTGGTTTGTGGGCTAGCGACTAGGTTCAGGAACACAGGAGTAAAACAAGAATCAAAAATGGCGCTACCTGGGGGTAGATAAATAACCTCGCCTGCGTCACAGGTAGGAGGAGGAGTAATAGGCAGGTAGCGGGGCTTTCCAGTTCCAAAATATACTAGTGGCAAGTGGAAACAGGCAAGAATAAATTTAATACAGCAAGCCTTTGTGGTTTTCCAGTTCCAAAATATACTAGTGGCAAGTGGAAACAGGCAAGAATAAATTTAATACAGCAAGCCTTTGTTTCCAGTGTCTTTGGGAGATATAATGTTTAGGTATTCTTTTAAGGATTATCCTGCCATTTCTTTGAACCCAGTGCACTAGCAGTTCTACATATATGTTTGTACTTATTTGTTTAGATAGACTTTAAGTAAGCGTTTTAACCTTGCTTTTTTCACAATGGTAGGCACCGAGAGATGCGAGGTTGTCTGTGGGTACTTTTCAAAGGTAGCGACCCTCAGGATAAGAAGAAGTTAGTCAGCGGTAGAGTACAAAAGGGTAGTGCCTGTAAGGAAAATGCAGATACATAGACAGTGTTTACATCTCCATTTACATTTACCACACAGCGTTATTAACACTCTAGTGTTTTTTGTAAAAGTTAGATCTAAGTATAGTCAATTTAACCACTCTTGCAGTCTGAGCAGATACTGCGTTGACTATTTCCCCCGCAATACAGCCCTGTGGCTGATACTAGTATTATACATGCAGTTGTTATATTGTACGCTATCACCATACATTAGAGCCCAGGATACTGGGAATTTGTTAGAAATCTAAAGGGCGAACCGCTAAATAACCACAGTAAATTGTAGAAGTAAAAGCCGGCAGAATACAGTTCGCGGTAACACACTTAGCGACTACTGTAAAGATAGCGTGCTAACGCTAAGAATGTACTGCCTTCTAGGCTTAAGTAAAAATCACTACGTCTTAGCGTTTTATAATGCAAACAGAATATATAGTAATATGAAACTCAATAGAAGGCACCATGTAATGTCGCATTCATAGCATAATGCAAGATTGTATCATACTTGAACAATTTAGTCAGAAAAACAGCAACATACCCTGGTTTGTGGGCTAGCGACTAGGTTCAGGAACACAGGATTAAAACAAGAATCAAAAATGGCGCTACCTGGGGGTAGATAAATAACCTCGCCTGCGTCACAGGTAGGAGGAGGAGTAGTAGGCAGGTAGCGGGGCTTTCCAGTTCCAAAATATACTAGTGGCAAGTGGAAACAGGCAAGAATAAATTTAATACAGCAAGCCTTTGTGGTTTTTCCAGTTCCAAAATATACTAGTGGCAAGTGGAAACAGGCAAGAATAAATTTAATACAGCAAGCCTTTGTTTCCAGTGTCTTTGGGAGATATAATGTTTAGGTATTCTTTTTAAGGATTATCCTGCCGTTTCTTTGAACCCAGTGCACTAGCAGTTCTACATATATGTTTGTACTTATTTGTTTAGATAGACTTTAAGTAAGCGTTTTAACCTTGCTTTTTTCACAATGGTAGGCACCGAGAGATGCGAGGTTGTCTGTGGGTACTTTTCAAAGGTAGCGACCCTCAGGATAAGAAGAAGTTAGTCAGCGGTAGAGTACAAAAGGGTAGTGCCTGTAAGGAAAATGCAGATACATAGACAGTGTTTACATCTCCATTTACATTTACCACACAGCGTTATTAACACTCTAGTGTTTTTTGTAAAAGTTAGATCTAAGTATAGTCAATTTAACCACTCTTGCAGTCTGAGCAGATACTGCGTTGACTATTTCCCCCGCAATACAGCCCTGTGGCTGATACTAGTATTATACATGCAGTTGTTATATTGTACGCTATCACCATACATTAGAGCCCAGGATACTGGGAATTTGTTATAAATCTAAAGGGCGAACCGCTAAATAACCACAGTAAATTGTAGAAGTAAAAGCCGGCAGAATACAGTTCGCGGTAACACACTTAGCGACTACTGTAAAGATAGCGTGCTAACGCTAAGAATGTACTGCCTTCTAGGCTTAAGTAAAAATCACTACGTCTTAGCGTTTTATAATGCAAACAGAATATATAGTAATATGAAACTCAATAGAAGGCACCATGTAATGTCGCATTCATAGCATAATGCAAGATTGTATCATACTTGAACAATTTAGTCAGAAAAACAGCAACATACCCTGGTTTGTGGGCTAGCGACTAGGTTCAGGAACACAGGATTAAAACAAGAATCAAAAATGGCGCTACCTGGGGGTAGATAAATAACCTCGGCTGCGTCACAGGTAGGAGGAGGAGTAGTAGGCAGGTAGCGGGGCTTTCCAGTTCCAAAATATACTAGTGGCAAGTGGAAACAGGCAAGAATAAATTTAATACAGCAAGCCTTTGTGGTTTTTCCAGTTCCAAAATATACTAGTGGCAAGTGGAAACAGGCAAGAATAAATTTAATACAGCAAGCCTTTGTTTCCAGTGTCTTTGGGAGATATAATGTTTAGGTATTCTTTTTAAGGATTATCCTGCCGTTTCTTTGAACCCAGTGCACTAGCAGTTCAACATATATGTTTGTACTTATTTGTTTAGATAGACTTTAAGTAAGCGTTTTAACCTTGCTTTTTTCACAATGGTAGGCACCGAGAGATGCGAGGTTGTCTGTGGGTACTTTTCAAAGGTAGCGACCCTCAGGATAAGAAGAAGTTAGTCAGCAGGTAGAGTACAAAAGGGTAGTGCCTTGCTTTTTTCACAATGGTAGGCACCGAGAGATGCGAGGTTGTCTGTGGGTACTTTTCAAAGGTAGCGACCCTCAGGATAAGAAGAAGTTAGTCAGCAGGTAGAGTACAAAAGGGTAGTGCCTTGCTTTTTCACAATGGTAGGCACCGAGAGATGCGAGGTTGTCTGTGGGTACTTTTCAAAGGTAGCGACCCTCAGGATAAGAAGAAGTTAGTCAGCGGTAGAGTACAAAAGGTAGAGTAGAGTACAAAACAATCCAATTAGATACCTTAGGTCTTTGCAGTAATGTTTTCAAGTTGTTAGCCCTCCTATACATAATCTTAGGTCTCTTACCCAATTTGTCTAATAACTGTTCATTATTAGAAATGAAGTACCAATTTTTGTATAAACACTCACACACACTCACTAATCTACATCAACAGCCCTGTACACACTCACTGATCTAAATTAACAGCCCTGTACACACTCACTAATCTATATTAACTGCCATGTACACACTCACTGATCTACATTAACAGCCCTGTATGCACTCACTAATCTATATTAACAGCCCTTTACACACTCACTGATCTACATTAACAGCCCTGTACACACTCACTGATCTACATTAACAGCCCTGTATGCACTCACTAGTCTATATTAACAGCCCTTTACACACTCACTGATCTACATTAACAGCCCTGTACACACTCACTAATCTACATCAACAGCCCTGTACACACTCACTGATCTAAATTAACAGCCCTGTACACACTCACTAATCTATATTAACTGCCATGTACATAGTCACTAATCTACATCAACAGCCCTGTACACACTCACTGATCTAAATTAACAGCCCTGTACACACTCACTAATCTATATTAACTGCCATGTACATACTCACTGATCTACATTAACAGCCCTGTACACACTCACTAATCTACATTAACACCCCTGTACACACTCAGTAATCTAAATTAAAATAATCCACAGTTTAATTTGACATGACCTCATCATAAACTTCCTGTTACAGTTCTCAAAGTGGAAAATACTAGTAAACAAAACAATTTAGTTGTCTGAATAAAATGCAATCATTGTTAACATAAATAAATTTGAAATATAATTGAACAAAAACGTTCGTATTAAAACATATCATGTACAAATATATAAATATATATATATATATATATATATATATATATATATATATATATATATATACACACCATCCATAGCTACCAGTTTTTATAAATAGTAATGTTTAAGTCTATGATTACATAAAATTGAAAGATTGTCATTCAGTCCAGGTTGGTTCTCTGCATTAGTAGTATGCTAACACTTTCATTTAATTCCAATTCATCTTTCCAGTGGCCACTTCTAGGATTCATTTTATTCATATCTAATATAAAAACTTATTTACATGATCCAAGTATAAAACAATATGTGTAAAATGCATTTTCTTCGTCACATTTTTTAATGTTAAAAATATCGTCATATATCCTTTCATTAAGCATCCACTTGGTTTTCCCTATGTAAAATGCTGAGCAATTTTGGCATAGTGTTTAGTGTTTCATATATATATATATATACATATATATATATATATATATATATATATATACACATATCACTCTTTTTAATAGGCAGTTGAAAAGCTTGTTAACCTCTCACATACCCAAAGTGGGCACATTAACAGATGTTCCTCCCAAGGATGAAATAAACTGAAGAAACAAATTCCACTGTCACTGAATGTACTTTCAGTTAACAACACTTGCTCTTTTTTGGGTTCGCAAAATTACATGTGATTACAGAGCATGCTCTGTTTTTAATAGTTCCATTGTCCTTTATTTGTCTTGTTAAGTTGTAATACTTCTAACTTAGGATTTCTGTATTTTAGTTTTGTCATTGTTTTGCAACTCAGTAGTAAATCTCAAACAATGTCCTCCTTTCCAAGGGAGAACTGACCAGTTTTTCAGGTGAACAGGTGCGTTGACACAGCTGCCAATAATGTGGGCACAGGGGAAGGGATATTATTTGCATGGATTATTGTTACCAGTGTTACCAGTGGAAATAATTGTAGCTATAATTTCAAGATATTTACTGTTTGCAAATATGAAGTGAAATTTGCAGTAGCAGGTGTCATAAAAACATCTATAGGTATAATGGCAAGAATAAAGTTTTGCAGGTTTAGGCACTATTCATCATATACTCACAAGCAGGACACATGGCAAAGCCACAGTTTACATGTGCATTTGCTCCAGCTAACACAGACACATTTGCCCTACTGTAGTCAGAGGCCTGACAAGTATTGTTGCATGCAGCACCTATGCATATTATGGAAGTCAAGATATACATTTTTTGGAGGGGGTTGAATGGTTCTATAAGGGGTGAGGGGAAACTCATGAGGGTATTTGTCACTGGTGAGTAGCTACTGCCTGTTGTCTTCTTTTATGCCTGTGGGGGCTAAGGGGTAGACAGAAATTTGAGGTTGTCATTGTGTTTGAATATTGCATTGATTCATTGATATGATTCCATTAACATCATTTTGGCCCTACTTCAGACTGACATATGTCACTGTGGGTCATACTGTCACTGTTCATACCTATGTTTTTATTGGTATGACCTTACATACCTATGTATGTATTGGAATGAACTGACTTACCTATGTATGTATTGGTATGACCATGCTATGTATGCTGCTGGGTACTGCTTCCCTGTGTGGGGCTTGTAAGGGGTCCACAAACATGGCCCTCCACTCATAAGTCATGATTTTTGGCATACAAAAATACCATGCCACTTCCCCATCATACACATGTTCATATGCAGTCAAGCTGTGTACTACTCGGGTAGGTCATGTGCAGCGTAACTAATGGTAATATTTGTTTTCCATCCTGCTTTCCGCTACCTTTACTGCTTTCATTTTCATATTTTATGTTATGTTTGCTGATTTCTCTCCATTTATGTATCCATTTTCCAGACCATCTGCTACGGCTGCACCAGTGGGGCAACCCTGACTCTCTCTCCCTCTTGGGTCCAGCTTTCTCCCATCAGAACTTCACCTACCTCCCCATTAGGCTGCATTATCACTTATCACGCTGAATCACTTACAAATGCCTTCTACCAGCACCTACAGGACTGCATGGATCAGGCAATCCCAAACAAAACAAAGACTCTTTGTACCAAAGGCAAGCGTCCAGTCTGGTGGACCCCAGCCATAAACAAGCTCTACAACAAAAGGAGGAAGCTACTACAAGATAGAGCAAAATCCTTAAAAGGTAAGACACCTGTGATCATGATAAGTAAAAAACTAAGAGCTCTCATAAAATCATCCAAGGCAAATTTTGAGAGAAAAATCGCTAAGGACTCAAAAGACAATCATAAGGCTTTCTTTAGCTATGTTAGAAACCTGGGAGGAAACTCCCAGATATGCTCAGAATTAGTTCAAAATGATTTGAAAATTACTGAACCTACAAACATTGCCAATATACTGGCTGACAAGTTCAGTGCAAACTTCTCCCCCCTCCCCCCCAAAAGGAGAGATATCTATACTAGAGGATTGTAGCCCCCCCAAACATCTCTAACGCCCAGGTGAGAACTGCTCTCTCTAAGGAGAAAAACACAGCATCCATGGGACCGGATGGTGTCCCCGGCTGTGTGCTCCACGAACTCAATGAGGAATTAAACCCGCAGTTAGGACAGCTGTTTAATATCAGCCTCACCTCAGGATACGTGCCCAAGGAGTGGCGCACGGCAACTGTGGTCCCACTTCACAAAGGCGGTGCCTCCACCGACCCTGGAAATTAACGTCCCATCAGCTTGACAAGCCTGATCTGCAAAGCCATGGAGAGGATCATAATGGAACTCATAAATAAAGACATAGGGAACTTGCAGACTTTGAATCCAACCCAGTTTGGCTTTGTCAAAGGCAGATCATGCCTTTTAAACTTGGTTGACTTTTTCGAAACAGTCACCAAGGCCATTGATGAGGGAAAGGCAGTCCATACAGCCTACCTTGACCTGGCAAAGGCTTTCGACACAATACCCCACTCAGGTATCATTGAAAAACTCATCAGCTTAAATGTAAACCCATACATCACAAGATGGGTTGCAAACTGGCTAAGTGAGAGAACCCACAGGGTCAGAGTTGCTGGCACCATGTCAGACTCAAAGCCTGTCACAAGTGGTGTCCCACAGGGCTCAGTCCTGGGCCCACTCTTGTTTGGCATCTACTTTTCTGAAGTACAAGCAAACACAGGAGGGTTATGGCTGACAAAGTTTGCAGATGACTGCAAACTCGGCGCCATAGTCGAAAACACATCTGACACAGATATCCTTCAGAAGGGTCTCACAGAAATGGATAACTGGTGCCAGAGCCATGGCCTGAAGTTAAACACCAAGAAATGCATAGTCATACCCTTCGGGAAAAACAAGGTTACCCCTAGCTACCATATAGGTGGCAATCCACTGAGCACAGAAGAAGTTATCAGGGATCTGGGGACCCAGGTTGACAGTAACCTGTCATTTGACACTCACGTTGCTAAAGTAGTTAGGAAGACCTTCTACATTGCCCACCTGGTCATGAAGGGATTCACATCTAGATCAAGGGAGGTCATCGTCCCCCTGTACTCATCACTCATCAGACCAATGATTGAGTACAATGCCCCATTCGGAATGTATCTGACCCGACACCTGCAGCAGCTGGAAAGGCCCCAAAAGTTCCTCACCAAAAGGATAAAGGGTCTCAAAAATATGTCTTATGCTGCCCGACTTAAAGAACTCCAGCTCTATTCAGTCGCTTACCGCTTGCTCAGAGGTGACCTGTGCCTGACATACAAGGCCATGTCAGACCCAGATTTGATGAACATGCTTCATCTCAAAAAATCTAGATCCCTCAGAACTACAAGGGCGGGAGACTTAAACCTTGACACGGTTATAAATAGGACGTGCTGGAGGGACAGATTCATCACCCAGAGACTCCCTATTATGTGGAACAAAATCCCGGTACATGTGAGGCAGAGCACCTCGCTGGCCGTGTTCAAGAGAAATCTTGACCAATGGATGGGAGATCGCAGATATACCCCAGGGATTACCTCAGTGTCACTGCTTGACAGAGGCACAGCAAAATAATGGGCATAGTATTCTTCAAACTAAAGGGGTGGCGAAAGCCACAAAAACTCTGGGCTAGGCTTATAAATGCCCTTGGGCAGATAGCCTAGTATGAACCTATGAACCTATGAACCTATTACCTCATGTAGTTTACAGAGTTTAAAAGAAACAAATGAAGCCAGATACAAAACTAAATATGATTCACACTGTTTTAATTAAGCGCTTTTCGTCTAACTTATTAGTTAGACTTCTTCAGACAAAACGGCATCCAACAATTCAAACTTAAATAAACTCATTAAAGTCATGTGATCGCAAGAGCCCAAAATTTAAAAGTGCATGACATTTAAGATAAAAAGTTTTAAAAAAGGCAACAGTTTAAAGTAGAGCAGCATACACTAATTCACTAATTCATGTAACACCTTAAATAATTTCATATACATGACCATATAAAGTAAAAACTATTTAAATGAATTATATAAACACATATATTATGTCTATCTAAAATATTTACACTTAAAACTAACTTTATTCATATTGGAACTCATATATAAGCCCATAAATGACAAAAAAATATCTGTATAAAAAACAAATTATAAAAATACACATAAATAAATATCTGTCTAAATATCAATTTCATTTAAACCTGTTTTTCAATTTTAACAAACACATTAAAGAGCATTTATCATTTAGCCCTGGGTAGTAATATGCAGATAATCTAATTTGCCAATACAGTTCTAACTTCTCCACATATAAACTAATGGGTCCACCTCTATCAGTATGTTCAGTCTGAAGTATAACCCAAAATTTAAAAGTGTGATGTAGAAAAATTTTAACATGTTTGGGTAAAGCGTTTTCTTCCTTTTGTCTTTGAATGCTATAAACATGTTCATAAATTCTGTCACGTAATCTACCATCAGTCTTTCCAACATACAAAAATGGACAGAAGTCACATTTAGCCACATAAACAACTGATCTAGAGTTACAATTAAATGTCTTCTTACTTACAAGCTTAATATCATTAATTGTTATAATAGCAGAAATTTCTACATATTTACAGTAAGGAAAACTACCACACTGTGTCATCCCAGGGTGTCTACTAGTTAACATTTTGTTTTTCGCAAAAAGGTTTTTAAAATTCAAACCTTTCCTGTAGACTAACTTAGGTCCATCTCCCTCTTTGCTAATAACTAACATTTGTCTCTTCAAGAAGAATGGACATTGCAAAACCAACGTGATTTAAAAATGCTTGTGAGAAAATTAAATTTACAGATTTTAGTAGGTGTAAGTAGCATGAACAACAAAACTTTTAGAGTTTCTAGCTGTTATAATCCACCTTTACATGTTGCTTTACAAAATTTCGAAAGAGTTTGTGAATTAGATTTAAGAATGCCTTATTGTAAAAATAATAAGAACTTCAGGATTCAGCATAATATGACCATTGAAGAAAAACAGGTAGTGGATGTTCTATGTGAGTCTCAGGTCAGGGTTATGAAACCCGACAAAGGTGGGGGCCTGGTATTTATGGATTTAATAGATTATAATAATAAAATTCAAGCTATCTTAGATTCTGAAGCTTATCAACCAGCCTCCTTAAATGAATATAATATAGCTAACCAGAAAATTAAAATTTATTTTAATGATTTATTCATCGAAGGAAAAATGGACGTGAATATGTATAATTATATTCAGATGTTAGCGCCTATTATTCCAACTATGTTTGGTTTACCCAAAATACATAAGGGTTTAACCAATCTTTCATTTAGACCAATTGTCAATGGTAGACAATCAACAACCTATGCATGTGCTAAAATGGTAGATAACACCTTACAGAAATATGTAATGAGAGGAGAAGACAACTAAAGATTGTTGGTCATTTTTGGAAAAACTGAATAGGATTGATTGTGACATGAGTTTAAATTTTGTCACAGTGGATGTAAGGGATTTTTATACCTGTATCCACCATGACCAAGACATTGAATGGGTAAAATTGAATAGGACTGATTGTGACATGAGTTTAAATGTTGTCATAGTGGATGTAAGGGATCTTTATACCTGTACCCCCCATGACCAAGGCATTGAATGGGTGAAATTGAATAGGACTGATTGTGACATGAGTTTAAATGTTGTCACAGTGGATGTAAGGGATCTTTATACCTGTATCCCCCATGACCAAGACATTGAATGGGTGAAATTGAATAGGACTGATTGTGACATGAGTTTAAATGTTGTCACAGTGGATGTAAGGGAGCTTTACACATGTACCCCCCATGACCAAGGCATTGAATGGGTGAAATTGAATAGGACTGATTGTGACATGAGTTTAAATGTTGTCACAGTGTATGTAAGGGATCTTTATACCTGTATCCCCCCATGACCAAGGCATTGAATGGGTGAAATTGAATAGGACTGATTGTGACATGAGTTTAAATGTTGTCACAGTGGATGTAAGGGATCTTTACACCTGTACCCCCCATGACCAAGGCATTGAATTGGTGAAATTGAATAGGACTGATTGTGACATGAGTTTAAATTTTGTCACAGTGGATGTAAGGGATCTTTACACCTGTACTCCCCATGACCAAGGCATTGAATAGGTGAAACTGAATAGGACTGATTGTGACATGAGTTTAAATGTTGTCACAGTGGATGTAAGGGAGCTTTACACCTGTACCCCCCATGACCAAGACATTGAATGGGTGAAATTGAATAGGACTGATTGTGACATGAGTTTAAATGTTGTCACAGTGGATGTAAGGGATCTTTACACCTGTACTCCCCATGACCAAGGCATTGAATGGGTGAAACTGAATAGGACTGACATGACATGAGTTTAAATGGTGTCACAGTGGATGTAAGGGATCTTTATACCTGTATCCCCCCATGACCAAGGCATTGAATGGGTGAAATTGAATAGGACTGATTGTGACATGAGTTTAAATGTGTCACAGTGGATGTAAGGGATCTTTACACCTGTACCCCCCATGACCAAGGCATTGAATGGGTGAAATTGAATAGGACTGATTGTGACATGAGTTTAAATTTTGTCACAGTGGATGTAAGGGATTTTTACACCTGTACTCCCCATGACCAAGGCATTGAATGGGTGAAACTGAATAGGACTGATTGTGACATGAGTTTAAATGTTGTCACAGTGGATGTAAGGGAGTTTACACCTGTACCCCCCATGACCAAGACATTGAATGGGTGAAATTGAATAGGACTGATTGTGACATGAGTTTAAATGTTGTCACAGTGGATGTAAGGGAGCTTTATACCTGTATCCCCCCATGACCAAGGCATTGAATGGGTGAAATTGAATAGGACTGATTGTGACATGAGTTTAAATGTTGTCACAGTGGATGTAAGGGATCTTTATACCTGTATCCCCCATGACCAAGGCATTGAATGGGTGAAACTGAATAGGACTGATTGTGACATGAGTTTAAATGTTGTCACAGTGGATGTAAGGGATCTTTACACCTCTACCCCTCATGACCAAGGCATTGAATGGGTGAAACTGAATAGGACTGATTGTGACATGAGTTTAAATGCTGTCACAGTGGATGTAAGGGATTTTTACACCTGTACTCCCCATGACCAAGGCATTGAATGGGTGAAACTGAATAGGACTGATTGTGACATGAGTTTAAATGTTGTCACAGTGGATGTAAGGGATCTTTATACCTGTATCCCCCCATGACCAAGGCATTGAATGGGTGAAATTGAATAGGACTGATTGTGACATGAGTTTAAATGTTGTCACAGTGGATGTAAGGGATCTTTACACCTGCACCCCCCATGACCAAGGGATTGAATGGGTGAAATTGAATAGGACTGATTGTGACATGAGTTTAAATTTTGTCACAGTGGATGTAAGGGATTTTTACACCTGTACTCCCCATGACCAAGGCATTGAATGGGTGAAACTGAATAGGACTGATTGTGACATGAGTTTAAATGTTGTCACAGTGGATGTAAGGGAGCTTTACACCTGTACCCCCCATGACCAAGACATTGAATGGGTGAAATTGAATAGGACTGATTGTGACATGAGTTTAAATGTTGTCACAGTGGATGTAAGGGAGCTTTATACCTGTATCCCCCATGACCAAGGCATTGAATGGGTGAAATTGAATAGGACTGATTGTGACATGAGTTTAAATGTTGTCACAGTGGATGTAAGGGATCTTTATACCTGTATCCCCCCATGACCAAGGCATTGAATGGGTGAAACTGAATAGGACTGATTGTGACATGAGTTTAAATGTTGTCACAGTGGATGTAAGGGATCTTTACACCTCTACCCCCCATGACCAAGGCATTGAATGGGTGAAACTGAATAGGACTGATTGTGACATGAGTTTAAATGCTGTCACAGTGGATGTAAGGGATTTTTACACCTGTACTCCCCATGACCAAGGCATTGAATGGGTGAAACTGAATAGGACTGATTGTGACATGAGTTTAAATGGTGTCACAGTGGATGTAAGGGATCTTTACACCTGTACCCCCCATGACCAAGACATTGAATGGGTGAAATTGAATAGGACTGATTGTGACATGAGTTTAAATGTTGTCACAGTGGATGTAAGGGATCTTTACACCTGTACCCCCCATGACCAAGGCATTGAATGGGTGAAACTGAATAGGACTGATTGTGACATGAGTTTAAATGTTGTCACAGTGGATGTAAGGGATCTTTACACCTGTACTCCCCATGACCAAGGCATTGAATGGGGGGGTCAGAGAATGAGACTGCCGGGTGCACCACAAGCTGAGATTTCTTTGATTGAGGAGCTTCTTGATATAATTCTTACTAATAATTTCATCACATTTAATAAGAGTTTTTATTTACAAATCAGAGGAGTAGCAATGGGTTCCCCCTGTGGGTCAAGCTATGTGAATTTAGTAATGTCACAGTGGGAGAACACTTTTGTTTTCTTGGGTGAACAGATATGTAGGAATATTAAATTCTACATCAGATATTTGGATGATATTTTTATGCTGTTTAATGGTAATAAAAATGAAGCTGATGAACTGATTGAATATTTTAACAGCACTTCTAACTTTTTAGAGTTTACTAATGATTTTCAGGAAGAATACATTTCATTTTTGGATGTGTTTGTTAAGAAAAATTGATTAAAGAGTACTTGGGAAGCAAATATATACAGGAAATCTACTTATTCCAATACTTTCCTTCATTTTCCAGTTCTCATCCATTTTATCAAAAGCGCTCTGTAGTGAAAGGCCAACTAGTGCGTGCTGCACGTATGGTCACTACATCTAATGATTTTGCCTTAGAATGTCTTCAGTTGAAAAGTATGTTTGTTAGAAGAGGTTATCCGGAGGCTCTGGTAGATGGTTTGATTGAAGAAGTTAAAAATAAAAGGAATATAGGCTTATACATCCCCATTCTTGCAAAACAGAATACAGCATGTCAAACGGGGGTGAATAATACAGATTTGAATATATCACCTAACAGTAATAAATTTGGCTTGTCTTTTATTATGACATTTTGTGTCAAAACTGAGCAGATTAGAAACATTATTAATAAAAATTGGAGGTTACTACAAGATGATGCCAATGCTATTAGCAAAGTGGGAGATAGACCTAAGTTAGTCTATAGAAAAGGTTTGAATTTTAAAAACCTTTTTGAGAAAAACAAAATGTTAACAAGTAGACACCCTGGGATGACACAGTGTGGTAATTGCCCTTACTGTAAATATGTAGAAATTGGTGCTATTATAACAATGATATTAAGTTTGCAAGTAAGAAGACATTTAATTGTAACTCTAGATCAGTTGTTTATGTGGCTAAATGTGACTTCTGTCCATCTTTCTATGTTGGAAAGACTGATGGTAGATTACATGACAGGATTTATGAACATGTTTATAGCATTCAAAGACAAAAGGAAGAAAACGCTTTAGCCAAACATGTTAAAACTTTTCCACATCACACTTTTAAATGTATACAACAAACTGAACATACTGATAGGGGTGGGCCCATTAGTTTATATCTGGAGAAGTTAGAACTGTATTGGCAAATTAGATTATCTGCATATTACTACCCAGGGCTAAATGATAAATGTTCTTTAATGTGTTTGTTAAAATTGATGAAATTGATATTTAGACAGATATTTATTTATGTGTATTTTTATAATTAGTTTTTTATACAGATATTTTTTCATAATTTATGGGCTTATATATGAGTTCCAATATGAATAAAGTTAGTTTTAAGTGTAAATATTTTAGATAGGCATAATATATGTGTTTATATAATTAATTTAAATAGTTTTTACTTTATATGGTCACGTATATGAAATTATTTAAGGTGTTACAAGAATTTGTGAATTAGTGTATGCCGCTGTACTTTAAACCGTTGCCTTTTTTAAAACTTTTTATCTTAAATGTCATGCCCTTTTAAATTTGGGGCTCTTGCCATCACATGACTTTAATTAATGAGTGTATTTAGGTTTGAATTGTTGAATGTCGTTTTGTCTGAAGAAGTCTAACTATTAAGTTAGATGAAAAGCGCTTAATTAAAACAGTGTGAATCATATCTTAGTTCTGCATCCGGCTTCATTTGTTTCTTTTTACAAGTTTTTGTTTGTGGTTTTTGTAGTTTACAGAGTTACACCACTATCCATCCCTGCCTTAACCACATCAAAAAGGGCCCAGTAGTGAGGGTGGTTAGGGTGGTGACTGACCACTCCCTCGGTCTAGCCTAGGCAAGGTTGGCAACCAATGGTTATACCTACCCTATCCTCCATCTAGGTGTTCTGGTTCCTTGTGTGTTCTCTTCCTTCCCTTTATGTCGTACAATACCCCATCATCAATTTCTGCCCTTTGTCTGTATGTTCACAATTTCAATGGCACCATCCTAAGTGTCTCAGCACGTCTCTGTCAGTCTTTGCCTGCGTTCTATGTTTGTCTGTGTCCCTCTCCTTTCATACCTTTCCCATGTCTGAACCTTACATCTTTTTTCATTTTTCCTTCTCCAAAAAAGCTTATCCTTACACACCTTTTTATTCCCGCTGCTACCCCCTTGTTTTTTGTATATATTTCTCTGCTTGCTCTACCCCCATTTCTATTTTGCTATACATCAATTTTCACTCACTTTAAAGGTAAAAAAATAGATGTAAATATTGCTATTGACATTTTAATGTGGCTTACAAGCATTTTCATAGCGTCATTATGTAGCACATGTGCATCCATTTAGGCGCATTTGCACTACTTACCTCCCTGTTATCTTCATATCAGTCCTGGTTGCAACTGTGCAAATCTCTGTCTCTCTCTCTTTCTCTGCTACACCTGCCATTTTTGAGGGTGACTTGGACCATGACATTCTACCTAGTTAAATGACAATTTTCTTTGGGCCACGTTGCCTTACAAGCCATATCAATGGTAGCCACAGCACAACTGAGATAGGCATGTTTCTGAATTGCAGGGAGCATCATTTTCACAGAGAACATACTTGAGTACCTCTTGAAACAAGATGCTGCCATATACTGCCATATATTTATGAATAAGTACTCAGACTGACAAATAGTTTTTTGTCAGTGATCTACACAAAATTTGTAATCTGAAAATGAGTGATCTGAATGAGCAAAGACCTAAAGCCCAAAAATATTTACATAAAACAGAAAAGAGGAACTTGTTAGTGTTGTTTTGAGAAATGAATGAGAGTCATAAGTTTTTGTTTTTTTTTTTAGTAAAGAGGAAATAAGAAAGTATGTAACTAGGTAACAGTTAATGTACAACAGGACCAGAATTGGAAGATGGAGAATAATACAGCATAGCACAGTGTATGACAAATGTGTGTGTGTATATATATATATATATATATATATATATATATATATATATATATAAATAACATCCCAGAGATAAACGTCTCACACAGAATAATCACAGACACCAAAATAGTCATATGAAACCACCCCCCACCCCCCACTAAGGACATCACAATACACATCATTGATCATATGATGAAGTTCTAAAGATTAACTTACCTAAATGTCAAAGACCACCAAAATGCAACAAAGGCACAAAGCAAACTCAGAAAGTTAAGCCTATCTCTTCACACAGCACAAGGAGTCCTATAATCACTAATGCTGAACATATAGAAGCCAGGTATCTACTCAACCAAACATTGTTATAGATGACTCCCTTCTGAGACACACAGGTGTACCTCTTACCAGGCTAAGCATGTGAAAAGGGGGCAGTTATTTGCTTGTCTGGTGCCCGGATCCATTAGATCACACATGCACTCAAGTCCTTGAACAAGTACCAGTATGACTCTGTCATTGTACATGTGGGTGTAAAGGACATGAGATGCAACTCACTGGACTATATGAGCTGAGACATGATGGAGCTCTCAGAATGGGTGTCCCACTGACACCCAGTTTGGATGTCAATGCTAGTGATACCTGTCCCAGACAGGTATGACTAGCATTGAGCAGCATTCCACCTTCTACAATGATAATGCCACAATATGAGCAAAACATACTTGATTTCAATAATTGGCTTAACTTTTGATGTCATTTGAAGGGAGTCCAACATTTGTCAGGCTAGAAGGATATAATTGAGAGACTAAAAAATTCAAAAGATTCAAAAGAAACTTTATTGTCATTTAAGAAACACACATGCTACCTAAACAACATTTTGAGTGTCAACTCTTTTACAGGAAAAAAAAAACAAACACAAAAAGACAGGCATGATAGGTATTAAAGAATAAACAATAACTATAGTACAGAAGTAAATATCTAGGTAGCTATTTATATACACTGGACAACATTGACTACTAGATGATTAACACATGAAAAGAAAAGTACACTGTACACAGAGGTGAGACTGGGTGATATGGCACATAAGGAAGTGACTGGAATTGCACTGAAATGAGAATATATTAATTTTATTATGCAAATGTATGTAAAAAAAGAAGAATGGGTGTGTAATAATCGATTATATTTTGATACATTCAGATTTATGTCTGTATTAATGAGTCTTATTGCAGTTTGATAAAAACTGTTCATGAATCTGGAGTCCCTGTAGCGGACAATGTAACCTTCTGCCAGAAGCAAGTTTAGCGAACCAACCATATGCTGGATGAGATGTGTCATTCAGTATTTTGAGTCGTCTTTTTACATTTCAGTTCAAAAAGCTCCTGTATGGTAGGAAGACTAGTGCCCACAATCTTTTCTGCTGTTCTTATTATTCATTGCAGCTTCTTCCTTTCAGCCATTGTGCTGTTACCGAACCATGCAATGCAGTTGCTGGTGATAATGCTCTCGATGGCTCAACTGTAGAAGGTATTTAGATCATTCATAGAGAGCTTTGCTTTTCTAAGCCTTCTTAGAAAGTGTAGTCGCTGGTGTTTTTTTTTAATCAGCTGGCCTGTGCTTGTACTCCAAGAAAGATCCTCTGATATATGTGCCTCCAGAAACTTTGTAGTTTGGACTCTCTCTAGTTCTTCACCATTGATCTTGAGGGGCAGGTGCATGGCAGAGGTTTTTCTGAAGTCAATAATGATTTATTTTGTTTTATTGATGTTCGGGTACAAATTGTTGTTATTGCCCCATTCAGTCAGGGAGTTGACCTCATTCCTACACCCACTCTTGTCATCACCACCCACCACTGTGGTGTCGTCTGTGAATTTGATGATGTGGTTGTTGCTAGATTTCACAGAGCAGTCATGGGTAAAGACTGAACAGTAGAGGACTCAGCACACAACCCTGAGGTACTCTGGTGTTGATTGTAATACTCCCTGAAGTGCTGTTACCAGCACAGGTCCTTTGTGGTCTTCCATTCGGGAAATCAAAGCACCAGTTGCACAGCCCTTTACTCATGCCAACGTTAATTATCTTTTATATGAGTTGCATGGGAATTACCACACTGAATGCGGAGCTGAAATCTATGAACCACAGCCTGGCATAGCTGTTCTTCTCTTCAGGATGATCCGATGTGAGCTGAAGTGTCACTGAAATGACATCAGCAGTTGATCTGTTTGCCTGGTAGGCAAACTGCAGCGGGTCAAAGGATTGCGGAAGTACTGAAGTCAAATGCCTTTTAACCAGTCTTTCAAAGCATTTCATTACATTTGATGTAAGGGCCACCGGCATGTAATCATTTAAGCAGATGGGTTTGGCTGTTTTGGGCAGTGGGATTATGTTGGTAACTTTGAATCATGCTGGTTCTTTTTTCTGCACAAGTGAGATATTGAAGATGTCCATCAGGGCTATGCTGAGTTGGTCTGCACAACCTTTCAATACTTTCCCCAGAATGTTATCAGGGCCAGCAGCCTTCCTGGGGTTCACTTTGCTCAGTTGGTTCCTTACATCCACACCACTGAAGTTGAGTACTGCCTCCTTTTGGTCATTGAGAATCTTTACAGCCTCCAGGTTGTTTTTCTCTTCAAACCTGCCATAAAATGTGTTTAGATTGCCCAGATGTTCAATGCTATCATCACACTGAGCTGCCTCAGGCTCAAGCCACAGGCTTCTTGAGTCTTTCACATCCTCAAAGCGTCCTCGTATCCTCTTTCCATACTCTCTCTTGGCCTCCTTCAGACCCTTTTTTAAATTAGCCCCTGCCGCACTTAGACCCTTCTTATCCTTTGCCCTGAAAACAGTGTTTCTTGCCCTCAGCAACTCATACACCTTGCTGTTTAGCCATGTGTTTTGGTTGGCTCTTACTTTAATATTTTTGATGTTCATTACATCCTCCACACATTTGTATATGTAAGGCATGTTGTCTCAGTATATTCATCTAAGTTCACCAGTTTGTTCACAGTGGCTGCCTCCCTAAAGACATCCCAGTTTGTGGTATCAAAGCAGCCCCTGAGACTTTCCATGGCTCCTTCATGCCAGACCCTGATTTGTTTCACAGTGGGCTTATCTGTGATCAAGAGAGGTTTGTAAGCTGGTTTTAGTTTTATGGAGATGTGATTAGAGTGACCCAGGTTTAATTGTTGTACAGCTCTGTATGCAACTTTTATGTTAGTGTAAGCCTTGTCCAGAGTATTTGCTCCCCTTGTGGGAAAATGCACAGTTTGGCAGTCCTAGCAGCACCGCACTGCTTTGCTAGATATGGCCTGATGAAGCAGTCCCATCCAGGGTTTCAATTATTGGCAAAGGCATTGTTCAACTCCTTACTATCTCTTTAAGGCAATGGCTACCTAATATGCCTAGCAACATAACAAAGCAAGCAAAAAACACTATGAAGGTGTTATAAGTCAATGTTAGGAGTATAAACAAAGAAACTCCACTCCCTACAAGCACTTCATACTTTGGAGGAAGCAAACTTCTGAGTAGTGACTGAGACATGGTTTAAAATGGCTGTGCTTGGCTACAATGCCTTCCACACATGTAGACCAGCTACTGAGCAGGAATAGAATAAAAATGGAGGTGTCTCAGTCTTCATCCACAAGAGACTCACATCAAGGCTGGTAAAGTGGCATTATGTACTAGAGCATCTTCATATCCAAATAACCATGAAAAAGGTCATAAAACAGATATTAGGCAGCTACAAAACTACCTCTATGACACAAGAAGACAACCCCTATGTACAGGAACTGGAATCACTCACCATTAAAATCAATACCATTTTCCTAGATGATCTAAACTATCCAGTTATAAACTGGGAAACCACAACCACAACTAGTGCACAAGCACAGAGATTCCTGGACTTTGTCAATACAAGCATCCTGGAACAGTCGGTCAGAGTACCCACTGAGACAGCATGTTGGATATTGTCCTTACTAATATGGCGGCAGCTTTCATCATTTCTTGTGTATCTTCATCACTTATTAAGTCTCACCATAAAGCTGCCTCCTTTGAAATAAAAATGAAACATGCCTTCCACCCAAAGTTCCTTTAGAAATTTCACTAAAACAAACTACCTAATCCTAACTGATATACTGGCAAGCTTTAAATCCCCATCAAACCCGGCCAACTCTTCTGAATCTGCAGAAATACACACTGCCACACTATACCAGCATGTAAACAGCTGCGCAGATGAGTTGTGTCCTCTAGGAACAAGTGCAGGGCAAACTCCCAAAACAAACACCCTTGCTGGAACAGTAATATTAACAAGCCTTACACTAAAAGGAAAAAAAGTTTGACCAACAGTAAGAATAGTAATTCCCAGGGTGACAGAGCCCTTGTTGGTGAAATAAACAAGCAACTTAGGAGCTTAATAAAATCCACCAAAGCTAAGTTTGAGGCAAAAATAGCTACCCAAGTAAAAGACAATCACAAGATGTTTTTTAGTTATATTTGTAATCTCAGAAGTACTACACAACAATGCACTGAGCTGATTGTGAACAATGCTACCCACAGTAAGGCTGAAGATATAGTGAACCCACTGACTGATACATTCAGCTTAAACGTTGCCCCTCTCTCCCCTCTGTCTGTCCCTCTGGATATACCTGAAACTGGCTCATCTCCAGCTATCACACAAGACTAAGTTGTAAACCTTTATAAAACTCTAAAAATACTACAGCACTGGGTATTGACAATATTTCTGGATGCATCTTAAATATCATAAAGCATAATTTAGCCACCCACTAACAACAATGCTCAGTCTCAGCCACACCCATAACAACACTGTTCAGTCTCAGCCACACCCCTAACAACACTGCTCAGTCTCAGCCACACCCCTAACAACACTGCTCAGTCTCAGCCACACCCCTAACAACACTGCTCAGTCTCAGCCACACCTGTAACAACACTGCTCAGTCTCAGCGTCCATACAGGTTTTTTACCAAGTGAATTCAGAACAGCTACAGTCTTTTTCCAGCATAAGGGAGGACCTTCTACAGGCCCAGGTGATTACAGATACATAAGTCTGACAAGTCACATATCCAAAGCCATGACAATATTTATCATTGAACTAATCAATAAGGATATAGGGAACCTCCAAAAACTGGACTCATCTCAGTTTGCATTTGTCCAGGGCAGCTCATGCTTACTCAACCTGGCGGACTTTTTTAAAAAGGTTGCCAAAGCAATGGATGTAGGTAAAATGGTACACATTGCATGCCATGACCTGGCCATGGCTTTTGAAACACTCTCTTATTCAGGCATAGTAGACCAGGAATAAACTCCTACATCATCCTCTGGCTTGCCAGCTATCTCACAGATAGGATGCAATAGATCAAAATTGGGAAAGCTACCTCCACAAAGAGACCAGTCACCAGTGGAGTCCCCCAGGGTTCTGTGCTGGGACCTTTGCTAATTGGCATCTACTTCTCTGAAGTGAAAGCCAATACCAAAGGGCTCTGGCTGACTAAGTCTGCAGATGCAAGCTAGGAGCAGCCACTGATTCCCCAAGTGTCTTAGCCATACTGCAGGAAAGTCTTCCCCAAACAAATAACTGACTCTAGAATCATAGAGTGAAACTAGATGTCAAAAGATGCATTATCATATCCTTTGGGAAATCATCCACCACAGGGAACTACCATACTGACAACAAGTCACTAAGAGTTTAACCATTTGTTCATGATTTGAGAACTTACATAGACAGTGACTTAACTTTCCACCAACATGTCGACTGTCATAAGACAGTCCTTCTGTATTGTGCAGCTTATAAATTAAAGGGATTGTGTCTAGAACTTGAAATGTCATTGTTCCCCTTTACTCAGCTCTAATTATGCCAGTTATTGAGTATAATGTCACCTTTAGTATGTATCTATCCAAACACATGCAACAACTGGAATGCCAAAAGAGATACCTTATTAAAAGGATACAAGGCCTAAACAACGTGTCCTACATGGACTGACTCAAAGCCCAGTCACTATACTGAGTATCGTATAGACTACAAAGAGGTGACCCATGTCTGGTATACAAGACATCTTCCTGTCCAATATTTATGGGCATACTGCACATCAGCAACTCAAATGGCATCAGAAATACTCAGCCCAGGGATTTAAATTTCTTCTGCATAATCAATAGAATGGTTTGGATTGGTAGGTAGCTAGGCTTAAAATGGCTTACAAGGGCAGCTAGTCTAGTACCTACCTATTAAACTACGTTCCAATCAGTAACAAATCGATTCTGCTCTTTTATGTATATTTTGAAATAATTCAATAACCATGGTTAAGTTCATCACAATAATTACCAAAGTTAGGAAAGAATGGATATGAAAGTAACATCAGCTGATATCTTAAGGCAATTATGGGACAGAGTACAGTCTATTGTGGCAAAATGAGTATTATACCTCTCATACAGGTGAGACATATTTACTTAGAAAGCAAGAGGCCAACATGGGTGGAGCTGTGATCAACTCTCCTTCTCTTGAGAGGTGGAGGTGCATTTTATCAACATAGTAGGTCTCAGTAGTGCCTGTGGTAGCAAAGGTAAAATTAAAGAGCCGGCAGACAACAGTCTATTCCATGGTGTAACCAAACCAGTAGACATGCATGTACTAATGGAAATACATGTGCATGTTTGTAGAAGTATTACTGCATTTTAAGTATAAAGAAGTGAGAGCTAAAGTATTAAGTCATACAAAAGGTCTTCCCAATTGGCAGGATGGTGTCCAATCAGACTGTCTCCATCTTGTCTCCAATGGATCAGAGACATTGAAATATGGCTAATACTTCCCAGTGGGTGGACTGCTCTGTAGTATTATTATTTCCTTAAATGTCTGATAGCATTTTCCATCACTTCTCTTACAGGTCATAAACAAATGCCGCTGTGCAGTGCAGTGTGAAAAGTGAAGTTCTTAAGGTTTTCTAGGTAAAATACATGCATCCAAGTAGGGTCTTTGTACATAAACTGAATTTATTCAGTTTGTGAAATGCACAAAGCCAGAAAATAAGAATGAATAATGAGCTGTTATGAACTCTGTTTAAAAAACGAACTAATTCAGTAAATGAGAAATAGTGGCACAGCTAAGACATACTGTGTGTTCCTGTTCTTTGCTGTTAATTTCTGATTTCAACAGGCCGGAAGCACCTTGACTCTGTCACTTCCTGAACAGCTGATAGTGCATAAGATAATGGAACCTTGTGAGAAGACCTGGTGCTGACATCTCTGAAATAACAACTTCCCAGATGTGGATTATCACATAACACTATCTAGCAGTTTATAGAATACCCATGCCAATTAAATTACATCTATTTTACATAAAGAGCCGAAGTGTATTTATTTTGCAGCAGTGAAACAACGAAAGGTCTGCAGTGAAATAAGATTCAGTAATAAGGCTTATTCTAAACAAGCAGTCGAGGCAAACTATTTCAAACATCTATAGAATCATTCCTGAGTGACCTATATAGAGTCATTCTGATATGATCACATTATCACAGCTACGGCGCAGTGGTGCAGCGGTAGCATTGTCACCTCACAGCAAGAGGTTTCTTCGTTCGTTCTCTCTCTCTCTGTGTGTCTGTCTGCATGTCCTCCTGTCCCTCCTGCATTTTTCCGGTTCCGTGCTCCCTCTTCCTCCCACATTACAACAACATGCATCGCCCTCTCCTTTTTCTCGGGCTGAAAGAAATTTGCTTCGTTCCCAGTCGGACTAAATAAATAAATTGACCGCGACACTTAATACACTACCAGGCTAACATTTAAGCACATCCATTCAAATAACCTGGGTCATTCATATAACACAGGGATAAATGCAGTCAGAACCTGTTCCAGAATCATTGCTGATGCTGGGATTTATAGCAAAGCTACATAACATACAATGGCTAATTGCATGATTAGCAACTATGTTCAAGCTGAGCGAGGTCATTCAAAGAAAGAACTGCACAAACAGCAATATGCATTATGCTATGCATGCAAATGACCACTTAATACTATGTAATTGAAGGGTCTATATCACATAGTCGAAGTGTCAAAACTTCGACTATGTAAATATCGAACCCAATAGTTCAAAAACTAAAAACTCCGAACACTCAGAACAGCGATTTTGTTCCCAGAGAAAAAAAATCACTGTTCCGGTACAAAACGCAGAAACAGATGAACACTACATACTGTTTCTAATGTGGGGGGCTTTGCCCCCCACACCTCCCAACATGGGGGGCTGTGCCCCCTACAACCCCCCTACTTAAGTATGCCAACTCTGAGATCGCACCACAGTGGAGGAAATAGCAAAGCTGCAAAAACGGCCCACCAAATTCTTTCCCTGGGAAAGAATTTGATGTTCCACAGCTTCGTTATTTTTAGACTTCGAACTTCCCAGTTTGAAGTTTCAGCATTCAGAAATTTGTGTGTTCGGACTTATGATATACACCCCAAATGAAGACACAGACCCAAATAAGGCATTAATGATGTACAAATGTTTTCAAGTAAAAGATATCATAATCCATTGTCATATCAAGAGTATCTTACATTCCAGACTGAGTGATTACATAACTCCAGAGCATGCAAGAAATATCTGGTCTGCAGAAAACAATAATGCCTGGAATCATGGCACAAGTTGCAGACCACATTTTCTTGCACTTCTTTTTGACAGCTCCCAACCAGTACCATGACATGGCATATGACAGCGGTGAATAGGCTAAAGACAGCAGATAACTTGACTGGGGTATAGTAAAATATCTAGTAGATGTCTGCTGCCTATATAGAAAATCTATGGCAGTGTGCTGCTGTGCTGCTTTCCTATCCCTGTGGGGATAGAGACGTGTAGAACTCACTATCCTACACACTGGGACATTTCAGAGACCAACAGCAGAAATGTTAGGTTTATCACTGACACTGGTCTCAAAAATGCTTAACTAGCTGTTCATTGTTATGCCTCTGCCTGTGTATGAGCATTTCTGGTTTCCAAGGATGGCAAAAGAGAGAACCTCCACTATGCATGGCTTCTATGATGTTGCACACCTACCTGAAGTAGTAGGTACCATAGATTGAACACTTGTGGTAATAAAGGCCCCTCATAGCCCACAAAGGTATATGCATGTCACCACAAAATGCTACCATTCCATGAGCTGCTAATGCACAAGAGACCATTAGCAGTGTGTCTGCTTAGCACCTAGGCATTTACCATGGTTTACACATATGGCCCACATCACCTATTTCACCACTTCCAACAAGGTGATTTTACTCAGAGCTACTTAGTTGGTAAGGGCAGGCATTATGGACAGACTGAATGTGTGCATCTACATAAAGTGTGCAGATATGCACTAATGCCCCCAGCAGTTGTCTGCTATATGTTGCAACTGATGTTGGACAGCCTTTTGAGCCTTGTCTTATGATGCTTACATGCAATCTGAACTCCAATACAAGACACAGGTAAATGGAACATTACAGAATGAGTACTTGGCCTGCTGAAAGCACATTTTCACAGCCTTGATTTATCAACTTTCACAGGTAGTAAATGGGGTACCAGTAGTGCCTTATGATAGCCCTTATAGCACAGCTAATACCACAACTGCCTTCTGATGGCCGTTATAGCAAAGCTAATGCCACTAGTGCCTTCTGATGGTCCTTCTAGCACAGCTAATACCACTAGTGCCTTCTGATGGCTCTTATAACAGAGCTAATGCCACTAGTGCCTTCTGATGGCTCTTATAGCAGAGCTAATGCCACTAGTGCCTTATTGATGGCCCATATAGCAAAGGTAATGCCACTAGTGCCTTCTGATGGCCCTTATAACAAAGCTAATTCTTAGCATGACTTGGCTCTGGGCATATCCAAGATGGAAGAGCAGAGCAGGCAGACATCTATGATGACCTACAGCTCCACCATTTTAAAAGCTCTAACAGGCGTGGAAAACAGTGGTTAGCTCACAGTTCCTTAACTGGTATTATAAGGCATACCTAGGGCAGGATGAAGGGGGAAACCTCCCCTGGAAGAAGGTGTTAGAGGTCAATCAATTGGTATTGTAGCACTGGTATTCAGAAGCGAATGCCAATATTGCATTTGCAGTTAGAGTTGAAGCTCTTCAGTGCTTTGTGTGTGATATCTAGCTGGAGTAGACCATACCCTAGTTATGGTCCTGATCATTGTCTACTTTTTTTATTTTTTTGAAAAGTGTTGTCTGCACGCTATGCAGACGTGTTCCTGCTGCCAGTCTTACTGTCATATGTCACTGGCATTTATACTGGCCAAAATGTAAGTGCCAAATATCTGGGGTACAGACAGTGACAGAAATTACTGTCAGTGTCCTTAACACATGTATTCCTGATACCTACAGGTAAATATAAGTGGAGGTAATGAAAATTCATATCAGGGTGCTTGTATTACCAGACACCCTGCCATTGTTACACCTCTGACAGTGACCAACACTTACAATACCATTTGGGGAACTGTGATGTAATCATCCCCATGTACTTCATGTCAGTATGAATGTGTACAATTGTACAGTCATGCAAAGGGAGCAGACACCTCTCTGCATAGTGGCAGCAGGGTAAGTGACATATGTGTAGGGTATCGGGTTGTGCTGCCTCTCTGTCTTCCATCTATCATACTTCATTGCTGTCCATTTGTCTTCTCGCACAAACATTATGCGATTTCAGCCCTGTATGCTACCACAGGAATCTAAAAATACACCTGGCAAGCTAGGTATCAAAGCTGTATGCTGCCTAGCATATACTACTTGACGTTATTGGATGATTACATTTATGGCACCTTTCCCAGTGCATCTCCACTCTGCAGCTCCAGAACAACAAGAAGTTAAGCAGGCACCTTAACTACAGCTTGTACCTGCTGAGGGTGTAGCTGATGTGAGTGGTGGAGAAAGAACTGCCTCATCAGGTACATGTCAACATCTCATTGGCATGTAGTCCAGCCCCATTGCTTGCAGTGGCCCAACCACAGCTACAAAGGTGGGTGGATCTGTGTGTTGGGAAAGAGATGGACATATGCCTTGACCACACAGAATGCTTCCTGGAGCAAATAACATTTGATGACCCATTAAGCCCTGACTATCTGTTTACCAGCAGGGAATCTCACCCATACAACTGTCCACAATGATAGAGCTACTGAATGCACCCTACCCCATATCACAGTCCACAATGATCGAGCTACTGAATGCACCCTACCCCATATCATAGTCCACAATGATCGAGCTACTGAATGCGCCCTACCCCATATCACAGTCCACAGTGATCAGGCTACTGACTCCACTCTACTCTTTTCTCAGTCTGTGCTGCTACCCTCTTATTGCCTGCATCTGTACTGTGTCTTCCATCCTAATGTTTACAGATATATCCCTGTTTGTCTGTCCTGTATGAGTTTGTCTGTTTGTCCCTACATACTCACCTATCCCTTTCTTTCCTTTTACTGTTTTCCATTCACGCTTCTCACTCATCCCAATCTCAATGGTAGTAAAAGGGGCTTCTATGTCCTCAGAAAAGTTCCCCCCCAGCAAGCAGCTGGAACTCTGCTATATCGTGCTTATGTGTCTCTGTTTGCTGCCATCTTTTCTACTTTTCCACACACCCCTTTTCCATGCACTACGATAACACATGTCAATTGCCATTATGGCATAGATGTGTGTGTGTGTGTGTGTGTGTGTGTGTGTGTGTGTGTGTGTGTGTGTGTGTGTGTGTGTGTGTGTGTGTGTGTGTGTGTGTGTGTGTGTGTGTGTGTGTGTGTGTGTGTGTGTGCGCATGTGCATGCGTGCATGCAAGTGAGCTAGATTTCCTTTATGTACTGTTAAGTGTTAACAGGCTGTTTTTCTTACCACGAGACATGTAATAGTGACCATAGATGCATACAGCTTCTACACCTATATTTTCCACAAACATATCCAGAGGACAATGCAATGTCAGAGTGTTTCCTTATGTGACTGGTACAAAATTCTTGATTATTTTACTGAACAACTATGTTGCAATAAGTATTTGTGTGACTGCATGGCTGCTGCATTACTCAGTTATCTGCAAGTGACAAGAGCTGTGTGGAGCAAAGCACCACATATTATCATTCTGTTTGCTGATGCACAAAGTCTGGCCAGCTTCAAGGGCACTTCTGTATGAATCCCAGCCTGAGTGGTGTCTGCAGGCAGGCTGTAAAATTATAATAGGCCTATAGACAATGGCAGTCAGTCAGAAAAGCTTTAATTGCTATGAGGATTTGAATTTTAATTGTGAATTTTCTTTGCTAGAAAATAAAAAAAAAAATTTTACAAAGGATCTGGTCTTGTTTTGTGAGACTGAAATAGTAAATTAATATTTTGAGCATCCCCGGCCTATGTAAAGTCAGAAAAACGGATCACATCTCATCCAAAGTGTGCTTCTGTGAAACAACAGTATGACTGACGTGAGGGCTGGTATTAAAAGCATAGCAGTAGGAAATTTTGACAACAGGGAAGAAAAGTGTTTAAACATGTTATTTCTAAAGCAAGGGAGATGCACCATTAATGAGCACATCTTCAAAATGGTGCCTTTCACATACATTTTAGTTTTCCCTTCTTACAATGCCATGCTTTCAAGATATTTTTCATTATAAAACAGGTGGCAGAGCTGAACTTAACTGACATAGAGCCCTAGAAAAAGTTAATCTCTGTCCTCTGCATTCTGTTTATTTATTTCTTTACTGAATTTGATTACTGAGGCAGAATCTGATCAGTTTTGACCATTTTCAGTCTCAGCACAGAGTAAATAAGTTCCATGGAAATACTATAGTACATAATGACTAAAATACAAACATACCCGATACAAACAAAAGAAGGTAAATTTACACAACTTACAGAGAACGTTGAGTTTGATGTTTGTTGAATGGATTGAGAGGTTGGATGTGAGTGACACAGAAAGGGCAATATCCAAACCAGAGGGGCTGAGAGACAGGCAAGAATAAGTGAGAGACTGAAGTAAGAAGGATACAAAATTTAGGATCAGTGGAGATGCTCATAAGAAACGGAGGAAGGAGTTTCCAAAATTTAATGCCAACAACAGAGAAAGACTCACTAGAGGCTAATTAGTTTGGAAGTTAAAAGTGGAAAATTGTTTGAGAAGGACACTGAATATCTGAGAAGCCAGGAGAATGTTTGCTCTTTTTTTCCCAGGAAGCCATTTACCTTTATATAGAGTAATGCAGTGATCTTCAACATTTTCTGTGTAATGAATCTACACAGTTTGTTACAAAGTGGTTTGCAGAGTAGATAGGTTTTTAACTGATAATGCTAGAACCAGAGGGAGTCCATGAAGAAGGAGACTTCCTTTCCCATTGATTGGTCTGAAGTATAGGATAGAAAAGGGGATAATTCTTCTGCTCACAAAAAGGCAGATTTGGTCTTTTTATGTACATTTTCTAGAGATAAACTGAATAAAAATTAAGGGTCTAAACAGAAGTGAAGGCACTTAAAAGAGAAAGCTTGTTCTACAGGGTAATTATTGCGATGATCTGCTATTGCCGAGCACTTAGTAGATCTTGAGAGATTTTGTTGGTCCTGAATAGCACAGCTTTATTTTCTAAGCAGTTGAGCATATTAGCTTTTTGCTTTTGATCCACTAAATGAGGCTGAGGAAGTCTGATTGCAGGTTATGTTCAAAAGAAATCAGACATTTATTGGAATGGCAAAGAGGCACGTTTTTCACATGAAGTAGTAGTGGAAGGTGTAATAGATCAGAAGGAAAGTTGTTTGCATACCTAGACTGTGGAATTCCTTGCCTTACTACTTCTGCAGAATGATAACAAACTTTTCAAAATTAAACTTCAACACTTACTGGATACATGGCTCTGCTCATGTAGCATGCCAAGCTAACACTACAATGTCACTGTCCTCTCCTTACTCACATGACATTTAAAAAACACTATTACATTTAGGTTACAGAAGGCCTGCCTCCATTCTATTACTTCTAACACCATTACATTTAGGTTACAGAAGGCCTGCCTCCATTCTATTACTATTAACACTATTACATTTAGGTTACAGAAGGCCTGCCTCCATTCTATTACTTCTAACACTATTACATTTAGGTTACAGAAGGCCATCCTCCATTCTATTGCTATTAACACTATTACATTTAGGTTACAGAAGGTCTTCCTCCATTCTATTACTTCTAACACCATTACATTTAGGTTACAGAAGGCCTGCCTCCATTCTATTACTATTAACACTATTACATTTAGGTTACAGAAGGCCTGCCTCCATTCTATTACTTCTAACACTATTACATTTAGGTTACAGAAGACCATCCTCCATTCTATTACTATTAACACTATTACATTTAGGTTACAGAAGGCCTGCCTCCATTCTATTACTTCTAACACTATTACATTTAGGTTACAGAAGGTCTTCCCCATTCTATTACCTCTAACACTATTACATTTAGGTTACAGAAGGCCTGCCTCCATTCTATTACTATTAACACTATTACATTTAGGTTACAGAAGGCCTGCCTCCATTCTATTACTTCTAACACTATTAAATTTAGGTTACAGAAGGCCTTCCTCCATTCAATTACTTCTAACACTATTACATTTAGGTTACAGAAGGCCTTCCTCCATTCTATTACTTCTAACACTATTACATTTAGGTTACAGAAGGTCTTCCTCCATTCTATTACTTCTAACACTATTACATTTAGGTTACAGAAGGCCTTCCTCCATTCTATTACTTCTAACACTATTACATTTAGGTTACAGAAGGCCTGCCTCCATTCTATTACTTCTAACACTATTACATTTAGGTTACAGAAGGCCTTCCTCCATTCTATTACTTCTAAGACTATTACATTTAGGTTACAGAAGGTCTTCCTCCATTCTATTACTTCTAAAACTATTACATTTAGGTTACATTAGGCCTTCCTCCATTCTATTAGTTCTAACACTATTACATTTAGGTTACAGAAGGCCTTCCTCCATTCTATTACTTCTAACACTGTTACATTTAGGTTACAGAAGGCCTTCCTCCATTCTATTACTTCTAACACTATTACATTTAGGTTACAGAAGGCCTGCCTCCATTCTATTACTTCTAACACTATTACATTTAGGTTACAGAAGGCCTGCCTCCATTCTATTACTATTAACACTATTACATTTAGGTTACAGAAGACCTTCCTCCATTCTATTACTTCTAACACTATTACATTTAGGTTACAGAAGGCCTGCCTCCATTCTATTACTTCTAACGCTATTACATTTAGGTTACAGAAGGCCTGCCTCCATTCTATTGCTTCTAACACTATTACATTTAGGTTACAGAAGGCCTTCTTTCATTCTGTTACTTCTAACACTATTACATTTAGGTTACACAAGGCCTTCCTCCATTCTATTACTTCTAACACTATTACATTTAGGTTACAGAAGGCCTTCCTCCATTCTATTACTTCTAACACTATTACATTTAGGTTACAGAAGGTCTTCCTCCAGTCTATTACATCTAACACTATTACATTTAGGTTACAGAAGGCCTTCCTCCATTCTATTACTTCTAACACTATTAAATTTAGGTTACAGAAGGCCTTCCTCCATTCAATTACTTCTAACACTATTACATTTAGGTTACAGAAGGCCTTCCTCCATTCTATTACTTTTAACACTATTACATTTAGGTTACAGAAGGTCTTCCTCCATTCTATTACATCTAACACTATTACATTTAGGTTACAGAAGGTCTTCCTCCATTCTATTACATCTAACACTATTACATTTAGGTTACAGAAGGCCTTCCTCCATTCTATTACTTCTAACACTATTAAATTTAGGTTACAGAAGGCCTTCCTCCATTCAATTACTTCTAACACTATTACATTTAGGTTACAGAAGGCCTTCCTCCATTCTATTACTTTTAACACTATTACATTTAGGTTACAGAAGGTCTTCATCCATTCTATTACTTCTAACACTATTACATTTAGGTTACAGAAGGCCTTCCTCCATTCTATTACTTCTAACCCTATTACATTTAGGTTACAGAAGGCCTGCCTCCATTCTATTACTTCTAACACTATTACATTTAGGTTACAGAAGGCCTTCCTCCATTCTATTACTTCTAACACTATTACATTTAGATAAGAAAAAGCCAAACAGATCAGGAAACTACTGCAGACTACAAATTCCACCAATAGTACGAAAATCCAAGAATTGTTGCACACTGGTTTTGGGTAACTTGTCTCATTCTCATATTCTAGTATGTCCCTTTTTAATTTTTCTAATTTCCTTTTAACTAACCCCTTACATTTTTCATCTGTTTCTCCCTTTAATTCTAGATATTTCTGCCTGTTTTCTTTAATTTCAAAAGTTAAATCCTCCTTTATATGTGAGTCTATTTCATTAATTTGCTCCTGAATAATTTCCAAATTCCTATTATTTTCTTCAAGAATACATTTAATAATGTCCAGGCCACATTTATTGAAAACTTTTAACAGTTCTTTGTGAAACACTGATCCCAACTGAACATTGTTGGGATACTTCCAAGTCCGAAGTCCCTTGGGGACTATGCTTCTTTTCAAGCATTCATTAAGATATCCATTCTCTATTATGGTGGATTTATATTTATACATAAGCTTAGATACATTCTCTACATTTTGTTTGAAGGAACAATTGTTGAAATGAGGAAGACTGTTCACTTCCTTTAGGTTACAATTGAAACTAAATGGTTCATTTAACCAGTTATTCATCTCCCTTATATTGGAGAAAAGTACAGTACCTTTGTGTAAGCGCCCCTGTGGGTCATTGTCATCACGATTATTGTCCTCCAAATCTTCACTTTCCCAGTCCTGAAAAGCAACGGGTGTAGCTGCTGGGTCAAAAGTTTGACCGTTCGGTCCTTCCCAGTCCACTGCCCTACTTCCAGAACCGTGGCAATGTCTTTTTCGTTTAGGTCGCTGTTGACGTTCATCTGCTCCTTCACCCTCCTTGTGCATTTCCGGGTTCAATGTACGTTTAACCATAGACTCACACAGGGGCGTTAAAAGATCCACTAATGCCGTCAACTGCCCTATAAGCTTCCTAGTCTGGCTCCCGTCTTCAGTAACGGGTGATGTCTCCTTCTCCTTCTCCATGCCGTTCCGATAACCACCAACAAAAAGAAACTGTAACGGCCAACCTCCACTCGAAACCAACAACAAGATAAGAAAAAGCCAAACAGATCAGGAAACTACTGCAGACTACAAATTCCACCAATAGTACGAAAATCCAAGAATTGTTGCACACTGGTTTTGGGTAACTTGTCTCATTCTCATATTCTAGTATGTCCCTTTTTAATTTTTCTAATTTCCTTTTAACTAACCCCTTACATTTTTCATCTGTTTCTCCCTTTAATTCTAGATATTTCTGCCTGTTTTCTTTAATTTCAAAAGTTAAATCCTCCTTTATATGTGAGTCTATTTCATTAATTTGCTCCTGAATAATTTCCAAATTCCTATTATTTTCTTCAAGAATACATTTAATAATGTCCAGGCCACATCTATTGAAAACTTTTAACAGTTCTTTGTGAAACACTGATCCCAACTGAACATTGTTGGGATACTTCCAAGTCCGAAGTCCCTTGGGGACTATGCTTCTTTTCAAGCATTCATTAAGATATCCATTCTCTATTATGGTGGATTTATATTTATGCATAAGCTTAGATACATTCTCTACATCTCTAACTATTACATTTAGGTTACAGAAGCCATCCTCCATTCTATTACTTCTAACACTATTACATTTAGGTTACATTAGGCCTTCCTCCATTCTATTAGTTCTAACACTATTACATTTAGGTTACAGAAGGCCTTCCTCCATTCTATTACTTCTAACACTATTACATTTAGGTTACAGAAGGCCTGCCTCCATTCTATTACTTCTAACACTATTACATTTAGGTTACAGAAGGCCTGCCTCCATTCTATTACTTCTAACACTATTACATTTAGGTTACAGAAGGCCTTCCTCCATTCTATTACTTCTAACACTATTACATTTAGGTTACAGAAGGCCTGCCTCCATTCTATTACTTCTAATACTATTACATTTAGGTTACAGAAGGCCTGCCTCCATTCTATTACTTCTAACACTATTACATTTAGGTTACAGAAGGCCTTCCTCCATTCTGTTACTTCTAACACTATTACATTTAGGTTACAGAAGGTCTTCCTCCATTCTATTACTTCTAACACTATTACATTTAGGTTACAGAAGGCCTTCCTCCATTCTATTACTTCTAACACTATTACATTTAGGTTACAGAAGGTCTTCCTCCATTCTATTACTTCTAACACTATTACATTTAGGTTACAGAAGGCCTTCCTCCATTCTATTACTTCTAACACTATTACATTTAGGTTACAGAAGGCCAGCCTCCATTCTATTACTTCTAACACTATTACATTTAGGTTACAGAAGGTCTTCCTCCATTCTATTACTTCTAACACTATTACATTTAGGTTACACAAGGCCTTCCTCCATTCTATTACTTCTAACACTATTACATTTAGGTTACAGAAGGCCTTCCTCCATTCTATTACTTCTAACACTATTACATTTAGGTTACAGAAGGCCTGCCTCCATTCTATTACTTCTAACACTATTACATTTAGGTTACAGAAGGCCTGCCTCCATTATATTACTTCTAATACTATTACATTTAGGTTACAGAAGGCCTTCCTCCATTCTATTACTTCTAACACTATTACATTTAGGTTACAGAAGGTCTTCCTCCATTCTATTACTTCTAACACTATTACATTTAGGTTACAGAAGGTCTTCCTCCATTCTATTACTTCTAACACTATTACATTTAGGTTACAGTTACAGAAGGCCTGCCTCCATTCTATTACTTCTAACACTATTACATTTAGGTTACAGAAGGCCTTCCTCCATTCTATTACTTCTAACACTATTACATTTAGGTTACAGAAGGCCTTCCTCCATTCTATTACTTCTAACACTATTACATTTAGGTTACAGAAGGCCTGCCTCCATTCTATTACTTCTAACACTATTACATTTAGGTTACAGAAGGCCTGCCTCCATTCTATTACTTCTAACACTATTACATTTAGGTTACAGAAGGCCTTCCTCCATTCTGTTACTTCTAACACTATTACATTTAGGTTACAGAAGGCCTTCCTCCATTCTATTACTTCTAACACTATTACATTTAGGTTACAGAAGGCCTTCCTCCATTCTATTACTTCTTTTTCTTTCCCTACTCTTACTAATATACTCCAGACTCAAAATGCTTCTTGCCTACTTTAATTTCTCCTCCTCTTCTCCTATCCTGCTGTCCATTCTTTCCCTACTCTTTCCGAGTTTACTTTCTCTTTCCAAATTCCACTGACACTAACTCCTCTAGACCTAGACTCTTTTCTCCTTACCTATTCTTTAAACAATTTTCTGGCTATTAACTGAGAACTTCTCTCTACTGCCCCTATTTATGCTCTGTTCTGCATTACAGCCAATAACCATAGTACGCTCTAGTACTGTTATGTACTTATGAACGTAAATATATATAATTGCTCTATCGTGAATCTGCTCTGTATACATAACTGTGAAAAATAATCAGTGTAATTTTGAATCTGTACTAACTCCTACTTTTGGCACTCTTTGCTAATAGGGATGGGCTGTATTGTGTTATCTTGCTAGGAAAATTATTGTAACTTTTTTCTTTTTTTGTGTAGTTTGTCTTTTTCGTATTGTTGTATGGAGCTTTTCTCCCCAGGCCTCTACTGGACGGGGATTTGCTTTTGCTGTCCCAGTCAGGCTGATTATCCCAGTAAACAAATATAAATAAATAAATTAATTTAGACTGAGAATTGAAAAAGTGTTAGAATCGAGCCCTGAGGGCCTCCTTTGAGAAGATGAGGGGAGATGGAGGTTAGAGGAGTTAAACTGGTATAGCAGTTCTAAAGCCTCTTCCCTTAACTCAGGTCAACAGAAACAATTTATTCTCTCAATGAAAAAGAAATAAATAATAAAATGAGCAGTGAAATCAATCAAAAACATTTTACTGAACCTTCAAAACATTGTCACTCAATACAAAGGGCAAACTGGTATCCCTCACCACTTGAACCATGTACCTGCTCAACGTTCCTACATTTAAATTAATTAAAAGCTGATAATGGCAAAAAACCTTAACCATGTAACATTCTACATACGCTCTTCATAGTAACATCAGTCTTAAACTAAACAGACCTGATTTTACTCTCGATGACTGAAAAACAAATCATTCAACAAACCCCATCCATTTGGGACATACTTCGTATGGCTATTACATTAGACAATCTGTCACTTTTTAAGAAAATGTTGAAATCACATCTAGATCAAGGATATACAAGTTTATGTTTTAGAGATGAGGGCTAACTTAGTCTGCTTTTTAGAGATCTTATTAATAAACTTTGTTGGAAAAGTGCACTCCGAATGACTGTTACAACTTATATACACATTTCTGAATTCCATTATTACCAAGGGGTTATATGTGTACTGTCTGTCTGTCAGTAAACCTGAAATATTATTTTGCTTTATAATATACAGAGGGTTATGGTTGGGTCACGGATTGCAACGTACTTACTGTGTGTTTTAGACATGGATACCAAGAAATTTACCTCAAGGGCAAAGCTCAAGAAGCGAGTCTTGCCATCCATGTCAAGAACATATAATACGTAGTTATGATTGGAAATATGATCATAATGCTTTTTACTGCACAGAGATTTATTTTCTCCATGTACTACAAATTAGTCAAAAATAACATTAAAAAAAGATGTGTTAGCCTAAAAGCTGATAAAACAGAAGAGAAGTGGTTGGCATCCTTATGTATTCCCTGTTTAAGGGAAGCTGTTTTATTCAAAATGCCCTGTGCAGTTTAGCAGACAGCAGGCAAAAATGGGAATTGAAACAAAGACATTTCCTGTCCTGCATTCTGTTTACTGGTCAGTGCTAACTGCTTTTGGTGTAGACCTGACCTTAAGCTCTACTCTAAAAGTTGTTTAAGGTCACGTCTTACACTACAGCAGCAATAAACTACGTTATAACTTAGCAGTTGTTTTAGTGTAATTGTGACACTCCATGCACTACATAAGCGTTATTATATAATGTTTTATATCTCATGTTCTGTCTTATGTTTGCCAACTTCATATGTTTGCTACTATTGTCTGCGTTTCTTCTTAAATGTTATACTCATTTCTCGTACTTGTCTTCACTAACATTCCTGTATTGCAACAAATTAGAAATAAATGCCATAGACCGCTTACTAGTTGTTATGCTGTTTTTAATATTCTCAATATCTTTCAGTAATCTTCATTTCTCATCTTCTTTTCCATAAATTTTCAATAATTCAAAATCTATCCCCTAAAAAAACAATTGTCCTTTACATAAAGTATTTCTTTTATTTCATCCTACGGTAATTACTACACCTCAATTGTACAATCTTTTGGGTCTATTGCAATTAGTTTTGGTGCTTTTCAACTTTGTAAGCCGTTATATTTTTACCTGCTCTTTCTCGTAAGAGTCACAACTGACTGCTAAAGTGACCCCCCCACCAAACAAACAGTCCTATCCAAAGTTTACAAGACAAAGGGGGAAATGGAAGCAGGTCACCAGATCCTTCTAAAATATCCCACATGCATGCACTCACACCTGTAGATAATTTAGAGTCTGCATTCTACCTACTAAATGTCTTTGGAATGTTGGAAGAAACTGGAGCACACAGAGAAACCCCACATGAACAAAGGAAGGACATGCATACTCCACAAAGAAATAATAATAAAAAAAAATACAACAATATTTGTAAAATTTTTCTCCATGTCCTCGTCTCTCACACATTCTATCTTCGGTTTAAAGAAAGACAATGTGGGAATGAAGCACATATGGGAAAGAAGACAGATTTAAAAATTTGGTTATTAGTTAACATGGATTGTGGGACCTAAATGCTGTGACTGTGCTACGTCATACTCTGCACCTAAATTACTGGCAAAGAAGTCAATGTTCAGTTCTTCTGGAAAAAAATAAAACACAAATAAGTAGAAATATGCCCTTAACATTGCGGTCTCGATCTCCTTCATTCTACACGGACTGAAAATGTACACATGGCAAAGAGAGGTCTTTTCCTACTGACTGGTCAGCGTGTTTATAGTTGTAAGTTACGAAGTGGAATATTCAGTTAGCCCAAGGCTGGCATCACTAAGGAGAAAGGTACTGTCACAAAAAAGTACACCACTGCTAATTTGCACATTGTAAGGATTAAAAAATGCATTTTTGCAACTGAATATAATAATAATAAAAAAAAATCCCTGCAAAGTGGAGACCTATCAACCACTCCCTTTCTATGGTTCTGTAGTATATTAACATTAATTCTACTTTGATGAAAGCACACACTCTATTCTGCCACCCAAGCAATTCTTTTTAATGAACTCAACTGTTGATGATGGAGGGATGTGGAAAATGTTTAGCGTACCACCACACCTCATCTGCATCCATCCAGTACAAATTTCTTAAATTCCGAAGTTAGTGCTTATTGCATAATTCATAATGATGGTGTGAATGACCTGAGATGTACCTCCCTGGACTACATGAAAAGAGACATAGAGGAGCTCTCTGAGCATGCAGCCCAGGCTGGTATGACCCTGACCTTGAGTACCATCTTACCCTCACCAAGAATGATGCCACAATATGAAGACAAGATGATCAATTTCAACAACTGACTTAAGTATTGGTGTCATTCAAAGGGGATCCAATGCCTGTCAGCCTGGGATGACATGCTCGACAAGCCACGATGCTTCGCTAGAGATGGCTTGCACCTGCCACCACTGGGCTTTTGGATATTGGCAAAGCCTCTTGCTACCCCCATAGTGCCTTTTTAGGCAAGGCTCAAAAGACAAACCCACCTCCATAGGTATCACGAGGGGTAAGAAACTAAGAGTAATGCTACTCAACGCCAGAAGTCTAAACCTCAAGATGCACGCACTCAAAACTCTCCTTAGCATGGAGAACATCGATATCTGTGCAGTAACAGAAACCTGGTTCAAGGCTCCCAAGAGCACCCCAGCACTACCAGGTTATACCTCATACCATGCTTTTCGGCCCCAAAACTTGGACTGAACCACAAAAGGAGGGTGAGTATCAATATTCGTCAAAGATACCCACACTTCCAGGTTGGTGGCACAGTACGAAGCATCAAAGACTATCCATGTGCAACTAACAGTGGTAAAACTGCCTTCCAGTTTATAGCCTGCTACAGACCACCCTCCCAAACCCAGGAACCCCACTCAGCCTTTCTGAGAACACTGGAAAATATGAAGGTCTCTCCAAACACCATTATATTGGGTGACTTCAACTACCCAAACATAGACTGGGAGCATTACTCTAGCTCCAACACCCTAGCCCAAAGGTTCCTAGAATTTATAAACTCAAATGCTATGGAACAACTTGTTACCACTCCCACAAGAGGGGAAAACATACTGGACCTGATCATCACCAACATGGGGACTCTATGCTCCAGACCAGAAGTGTATCCCTCACTGGTAAGATCAGACCATAAACTAATCTCACTGGATATTCACATCCCGACCCCACCCCCTGCCCAGAAAACCACAGTGAAAAACTTCTCTAAAGAAAATTTCACACTCCTCAAAACCGAGGTGGAATCCTTCAAATCACCTGGGCCTGCGGAAAATATGGCCCAGACCGCAGAATCCTTTATAAACACATTCTATGAACACCTTCAGGAATGCATGGATCATACAATCCCAAATAAAACCAAGACCCAATCCTCCAAAGGCAGACGTCCTGTCTGGTGGACCCCAGCCATAAACAAACTATACAATACAAGGAGGAAGCTACTACATGATAGAGCAAAATCCCAAAAAGGGAAGGCATCTCTGATCAGTATTAACAAAAAACTACGGGCACTCATAAAATCGTCTAAGGCCAGCCTCGAGAGAAAAATTGCACAGGACACTAAGAATAATCATAAGGCTTTCTTTAATTATGTTAGGAACCTGGGTGGGAATTCCCAGATATGCTCAGAATTAGTCCAAAATGACAAAAAATACACCGAACCCACAGACATTGCCAACATCCTAGCTGACAGGTTCAGCTCAAACTTCTCCTCCCACCAAAAGGGCAAATATCTATCCCAGCAGAGTGCTGCCCCTGACATCTCAGATGCTCAGGTAAGAGCCGCCCTCTCCAAAGCAAAAAACACAGCATCAATGGGACCAGATGGTGTCCCGGGCTGCGTCCTACATGAACTCCAAGAAGAGCTAAACCCAAACATAAAACTACTGTTCAATCTCATCCTTCTACAGGATATGTACCCAAAGAGTGGCGTACAGCAACAGTGGTCCCTCTCCACAAAGGTAGTGCCTCAACAGATCCTGGAAACTATCGCCCCATAAGCCTGACTAGCTTGGTCTGCAAAGCTATGGAAAGGATCATCATGGACCTCATAAATAAAGATATTGGGGACCTACAGACACTGGATCCTACCCAGTTCAGCTTTGTTAAGGGCAGATCCTGCCTCTTAAACCTGGTCGATTTCTTTGAAACAGTCACCAAGGTCATTGACGAGTGGAAGGTGGTCCACACAGCCTACCTGGACCTTGCAAAAGCCTTCGATACAATACCCCACTCGGGCATTATAGATAAGCTCACCAGCTTAAATATAAACTCCTATGTCACTAGATGGGTTGCAAACTGGCTCAAGGACAGAACCCACATAGTTAGAATTGCTGGAGCCATGTCAGACTCCAAACCAGTTACAAGTGGCGTCCCACAAGGATCAGTCCTGGGACCTCTCTTGTTTGGTATATATTTCTCGGAGGTACAGGCCAACACGGAAAGACTGTGGCTGACCAAGTTCGCAGATGACTGCAGACTGGGCACCATAATCGACTCTCCAGCCAACACAAGCATCCTCCAAAAGGGCCTCATAGAAACAGACAACTGGTGCCAGAGCCATGGCTTCAAGCTAAATTCCAAAAAGTGTATAGTCATCCCCTTTGGCAAAAACAAAGTGCCCACAAATTAGCACATAGGTGGTAATCCATTAAGTACAGAAGAAGTAATTAGGGACCTGGGGACCCAAGTTGATAGCAATCTCTCATTTGACAACCACGTGGCCAAAGTGGTTAGAAAAACATTTTATATAGCCCACCTAATCATGAAGGGATTCACATATAGATCAGGGAGGTCATCGTGCCTCTTTACTCATCCCTCATCAGGTCCATAATTGAGTACAATGCCCCTTTTGGGATGTACCTTACCAGACACCTGCAGCAACTGGAAAGACCCCAAAAGTACCTCACCAAGAGGATCAAAGGGCTCAAACAGATGCCATATGCTGCCCGGTTAAAGAAACTCCAGCTCTACTCAGTAGCATACCGCCTGCTCAGAGGTGATCTGTGCCTGACGTATAAAGCCATGTCCAACCCGGAATTAATGGACATGCTGCACCTCAGAAAATCCAAATCCCATCGAGCTACGCGTTTGAGAGACTTGAACCTCAGCACTGAAATAAATAGGGCATGCTGGAGGGACAGATTCATAACCCAGAGGCTCCCTTCACTCTGGAATAAAATCCCTGTCCAGGTTAGGAAGACTCACTGACTCTCTTCAAGAGGAATCTTGATGAGTGGATGGGAGATCGTAGGTTTACCCCGGGTATCACTTCTGTGTCACTGTTAGACAGAGGCACAGTATACTAACCTTGAAAAAGGGCATAGTAAAATTAATTTAAAATGGGTGGCGAAAGCCAAACACACTCTGGCTAGGCTTATAAATGCCCTAGGGCAGATAGCCTAGTATGAACCTATGAACCTATAATATGTTTCTAACAGGAAGAGCAAAGGTATAAAGTCAGTTAATGAAATTTCTGAGATGTCAGAGTGCCACATCTTTTGACTTTGATGCAAGGGGTGGGATTGCTTAGAACAGAGCTAAATATTTCCCTCTCTCATGGAATACATTTAATCAAATAATCTGCACATACTGAGCAGAAATCTATTCAATCTCCTGACTCGTTGTCCATGCAAATTATCATTCAAGGTCTATAGCGGTGCAACCTCCTAAATCTACATCCCCACTTTGTTGTGCACACCTGAAAGTGCTCTTTCATTCTTTGCTTGGTTACCAGTTTACCACTATCATATTACAAATAAACTCATTGCTTTAAGAATGGATATTCAGTCAGTTACCACTATCATATTACAATTAATCTCCTTGGTTTAAGATTGGCTATATAGTCTGTTACCACTATCATATTACAAATAAGTACCTTCAAGGCTGGTTATTCAGTTGGTTACCATTATCATATTACAAATAAGTTCCTTGCTTTAAGAATGCATATTCTGTTAGCTACCACTATCATATTATAATTAAGCTCCTTGGTTTAAGACTTGATTTATAGTCGGTTACCACTATCATATTACAAATAAGCTCATTGCTTTAAGAATGGACATTCAGTCAGTTACCTCTATCATATTACAATTAAGCTCCTTGGTTTAAGACTGGATATATAGTCGGTTACCACTATCATATTACAAATAAGTTCCTTGCCTTAAGAATACATATTTAGTTGGTTACCACTATCATATTACAAATAAGTTCCTTGCTTTAAGAATGCATATTCAGTCAGTTACCACTATCATGTTACAATTAAGCTCCTTGGTTTAAGACTGGATATATAGTTGGTTAATACTAACATATTACAAATAAGCCTCTTGCTTTAAGAATGCTTCTTCAGTCACTGTATATTCCACATCTAAAAAAAGGGCGTCTGTCTGTCTTGGCAACTATGCCTCATGCATAAACAGTGTCTGATGAAATTCTGTTCCTAATATCACTTCCTGTCAAAGCAGTGAAGACATACTTTGGGCTGATTTTGAAAAACTGCATGCGTCAGCTAGCTTATTCAGTGAGGTTAAAACAAGTCTATAATGAAACATTAGACTCTAAAATAAATCCACAATGACAGAATTATAGGGCAGAATTTTATCCAGAAGCAAATTTACAGAATTATGTGTGGGTAATCATTATGTGTTTTCACACAGTATAACATTTATATTATCAAGTTTCCAGACCTACTGTATAAATCATCATTTTTCCTAGGTATGAACATTACTCTAATGCACACCACAAAGACAGACATAGGCAACTTCTCATTTTTACATTTCTCTTTCACTACTTACATTTCATCATTTTTTACAGACTTCGGAATGGATCAACAAAAGAACACCTGTATTAGATCGCAGGAAAGCATTTTTAATTAACATTTTAGCTCTATAGGTATTAAGTTATTAAAGGGATAATAATTTTATACTTTATAATATACACTATACTATGTTCGTATGTTGATTATTCATATGTATCTTGGCACTGGATTTTTTTTCTCACTATGGTAGGCTCAGTCATCGATTTATATATTAGTATAGAGAATAAAAAGACATATTCTAGCTAACTCTTTTTGTATATTGATTTTTGAGTATGTGTTAAACATTTAAACAATTATTGTTTATTTTTTTTTATTGTTACAACATTTAAAGACCATTCATTGGAATTGTAGTGGACCGACAAGTGTGCTAATTTATGAAGGATAATGACACAGCCAACATTAAGCACCATGAAAGGCAAAGGCTGGGATTCAAGACGAAACCACATCTCCGTGTACATGCCATGGTACCTTTTTATGATTCAGCAGCCATCCTAGCACAGTGCTGATATATGGTACCATGCAGGGCTAGACACGTCTGTGCTGAATGCTAATGAGGCAGCCTGGGGTGGTGGTGGGGGAGAATATATGCTAGTCATGTGCTCTCTGTGCAACAGAACTGCTTCTCGGAAGGCATATATACACTGAGCAATTCAAGAAATTTCTCAGCAGTGTAGATCAGCATGGCTGCACCCACCACATAATGGTAATTGACATGGTGAAAAGGCCATTTTCAACTACTGGTTACAGCAGTGTTATGGGGTTCGATGATGGGAGGATCCACTACACACCTTGGATAACATGTACTGAAGTGTCTTAATGGCACAGATATTACTACAAGGATTGGTGATGGGAAGATCTACTAGTCACAAGTGATAAATCAAAAGGTTAAAGTGCTGTAATGGCACTGACATCAGCACGGGGATTGGGGGTAGTCGGAACCACTAAACCCCTGAATACCATATACTTAAGTGCCTTAACAGCACCGACAGGCGTATGAGTTTGGGGTGGGATTCACTAAACACCAGGGATTGTGCTTAATGCAAGTGCTATACCAATCAGAAGGTGGCATGTCAAGTATTATGGGGCTGGGGAGCCATGAGAGGGCAGACATTTCTAGGACAAATATGTGGTGTGTATCAATGTGTTTGTTCGTGTGTGTGTGTGTGTGTGTGTGTGTGTGTGTGTGTGTGTGTGTGTGTGTGTATCAAAGAGTAACTTTGGGAAAGAAATGCCACTGCCTACTTGTTGGCAGTTTACTACCACGATGTGCAGATTAACAATGATCTGCACATGATGGTATATTAAATGCAATTCGAAGACATGCAAATTAGCTGTGCTAACATGTTTCTTAATCACATATTGTCACATTGTGCTAGCAAGGCCATTTTAGCACAAGCAATATAGCTCATGCTAGGTCCTTTTGTGAATCTTGAGGATAGAGTTTCATGAGTTTTGAACAAGGTGCACAGGGAAAGTGATATAAATTTGCATCCTAGTTATTATATTTTTCAGTTTAAAGAATGTGATTTATTAGTAGTTCATTTGAATTTAAAAAGGTTTGTTTAAAACAGAGAAATAGGCAGTAAATAACATGTTAAATGCTGATCTGTATTTTATTGTCAGGTTACCCATTAAACATATAAGAATGTTTTAATGTAGGCCTGAGAAGGCCAAAAATCAAGCAATAATGTGTACTTACATTAACGTCTTACGTAAATCATTAAAAGATAAGTAAACATACAGAAAACATTTGTTATATGTTATATTGATTCTTAACCAATGTTTTTACATTGTCTAATTTGTTATAATTATATAAACTGCAGATCTTTTTTGTTTTATTTCTGAAGACTGTGAAATTATTGCTCTTAAAATGTTTTGTAATCATTTGAAGCTTTTCTCCCCGGGCCTTGACTGAAAATGGCCTTCTACCCAGTTGAACTTTCCCGGTAATCAAATGTCCATAAATAAATAAAAAAATACCATAAATGTACTACAAATCTATCTATCAATCTATCTATCTATCTATCTATCTATCTATCTATCTATCTATCTATCTATTGGGTCTATATTATATTTTCGAAAGTTTCAAACATCGAACACCATATGGTTGACACCATAAAAGCAATGTTTGAAATTTTGAAAATATAATAAAAAATTAAAATAAAAAACTATACTTACCTAAACACTGTAGGCAGGGGGGCAAGCCCGCCTGCACCCCCCACACCCTGCTACTTAAAAATTCCTACTCCAAGATTGCACTGCATTGAAGTAAAGGGAAAATATTCCCTACGGCAATGACCGTGTTATGCTTGCAATGTTTTCACCAATCGGGTTCACTCAATATGCGTTCGCCGTTTACAATTTTCAATCACACGATAAGAACCCCTACATATATCTGTCTATCTAAATCCACAGCAATATATGGTTATCTCTGTACAGATTAGTATATATAAAATTTATTTGCAAAAAAATTATGAAATCAAAATATAAAATAAAAAGGGGAGTACAGGCAGTGAAGAATAGTAAAGAGATGGGAAGAGCATTAATACCAAATAAAATAAAATAATAATAATAATAATAATAATAGTAAAGGACAGTGACAATGGTTAATCTAAATGATTTATAATATGAAGCTTTAGGTATGTGTATGCAATGAATGGAAAGGTTTTAGGTCAGCCAGTTATATGCCATATGTGCAAAGTGTGGTATTAGCCATGGCAAAAGAGAAAACTGACACATTCAGATTTCTGGATTGAGTGGGGTGGGGTTGGGGGTCAAAGTTCTCTACACCCTCATCTGCAGATGGCTGCACAATCTACTCCTTGTATTTTATACCATCGTCTCCTCAATCATTCTATCTCAGGAAGAAGGGATAAAGCCATTAAACTATATGAGAAAATGGAATATAAACAGAGAAACAAATATTAACGGATGTGATATAAGTTGGAGAAAATGAAGATTTTACTTCTGTAACATTATTATGATAAAATGGGTAATGGTAATGAACGAGATGGAAATTGAAGAACAACAAAAAGTACATTTCTAGTAGACTACAGAGGTAGATGGCGGGATGAAATGTAACATAGTTTAGTATATATTAATTCAGAGACAGGCATACTCCTTTATGAACTGGAGCATCCACAGATGATTAAGTCATTAAGTATTTTAAGGCTAATGAGAATTTGGAATGAAATACTTCCATTATGGTGAAACACAGAAAGAGAGAGAGAGAGAGAGAGACAGATGTTGTTATGACTATCAATAAATGCAGAAATGTACTTATTTGAAAGGGAAAAGAAAAAGTCTCCCAGTCAGCTTCAATAAACCCTCCATGGTCCATTTCTCACAAATGGTAGCAGAGTTTTAAATTCAATCAGCGATGTGTAGAGGCGCATGTCTGCACAAACAATGTTAACACTCTGGCATGCTAATTACAGCATAAGCAGCTGAACTGTATGGTAATCAACCAATTCAACATGGTGGAGCTATTCAACAAGCGATAAAACAACCATGCAGACTCAATGCTTTTTTCCTGTGAATTCCAAAACCTATTGGAATACAGCCATGGGAAGGAGTGTACATGGAAAGAATGTCAGGGGCTGTGGCTTTAATTCATGTGTCTGTGCAACAGGCTGAGGCCTATGCTGCTGCTGCTGCTAACAGACCACGGCCAAGAAGGAGAAGAGTTTTCAGACCCCCGGGTAAATTATCACAACCTACATGATGTGGAAATTCTAGAGCACTATAGGGTGGATAGGGAACACTACAGGAACTCTGCAACCTTTGTTGTCCTCACCTCAGAGCCAGGGTCAACCAAGGGGAATCCATTCAAGTGGAGACAAAGGTATGTGTAGCACTTAGAATCTTAGCTGTAGGTACCTTTCAGAGACCAACAGGGGACATGCTGAGGGTATCACAGGCATCAGCATCCAGGATCCTCCATCAATTCCTGAATGCTATGCTCCAACATGTCAGTGACCACATCTATTTTCCCTGTACACCTAAGGAGAGGGCTAGAAATATGCAGGAGTTCTACCATGTAGCACACTACCCTGAAGTACTGGGTGCCATAGATTGCACACATATAGAAATTAAGGCACCTCCCAGGGAACAGGGTAGGCTGTACATAAACAGAAAGGGCTACCACTCTATTAACTGTCAAGTCATGTATAATCCCAAGGGAATCATCTTGAACATGTGTGCTAGCAACTCTGGCAGTTACCATGACTCACATATCTAGCACACCTTCCAACCATACCAGATGTTTAATAGGGGGATATCCCATTTACTGTGTGATGCAGGTTATGCACTGGAACCGTGGCTGATGACACCCAGCCAGCAGAAATGCACACGTACCCTCAGTGAAGAACACCATAATGAGGCACATTCTCAAACCAGAAATGTCATACAGCATATGTCCGGGCTGCTGAGGTCATGGTTCCAGTGCCTAGATATATCTGGGGGAGCCCTACAGTACAATCCATGTACTGAAATATTCACAGTATGTGCCATGCTACACAACATCATCCTGAGAAAACAGCTTCAGCAGGATTAGCTAGGAGAAGCAGCACACATCCCACCATCAATGTCAATGTCACCACAGCCACAGGCAGATGAGGAGTCACATGGGAAACCACCAGCTACTGTGGGTGTGGGCAGACATATGCATGCTCAATATGTCCATGTATTGGCTGAGAGACAATGCATAGCACAGTCACTCACCAACTAAGGGGCCTAAAACCTTCCTCCTATGCACATGCATATAGTAACATTGATGCCAAGCAATTCTCACAACCTTTATCTCCCCATGTATTGGCTGTGTAGTGCTTGCATCAGATAGTCAGCCCTGAGCTAAAACTGTACAACTGCAACATTTACAAGGTAAGTCTTGAACCTGGAGTGTATTGTTTAATAATATGAATAACTGGCATATCCTTGCATGTTGTTACTTGGTAGTGTAAGGAAGTAAAAGGTGGAAGATTTGTAGAGAAATTAGCTTAACATGTGACAGCAGAGACATATTTTATCTTATATGTGCAGGCTGCATGCAAAAAAAAGGGCAGTAACAATAATAAAATATCCTTGTGTGCCATAACAGAAATGCAGCTTTGCTCCCCACTCCCAAAAGAACAGGCACATTGCACATTTGGCTATCAAAGCATCTTTGAAATGCTAACACCACAGACCTATGTAGTCTTGAGAAACCGGTAACTCCTTCTTTTGAAATAATAACCAAGGTACCTTCCAACAAACTATAGCAGCAGCCCTCTCATGGCAAAAATCCACAATTTATTAAAAAACGATACATACACAAAAAACGGTTTAGCACTTTCACCTGTACATAATGCAGGCTTCTTCAGAACTGACTTACATCTTTGATTTAGCCCAGTTTAAATTACTTTTTTGGCGCCAAACAGAGCTCACAAATTTAAAAATACACTGCACCACAATCATCTATCTACATGAATATATCTACATAAATATAACTAATACCTAATATCCAAATTCATAAAGACTAATTGATTGATTCTATAAAAAGGACATTATAAAATAGATATGTTGTTAAATAAATAAAAATAGGAATATATAAATAAAAATAAGAATATATAAATAATTTAATCAAATGCATATCAGAGTACTTTCAAAACCCATTGTATATATATATATATATATATATATATATATATATATATATATATATATATATATATATATATATTACATGTATGTTGAATAAATGATGAAAAATATGTTAAAATATGTATATATAAAATATATAATATATATAAAAAATATATATATTTCTACAATTTTTACATATTAATAAATAAAATGTTACATAATATGTTAATAAAATACTTAAAATAAAATAAAATATCTTACATAAGTAAAGGTTTGATTGAAATATTATCATTCAGGGCGGGAGTTGTAGAGGTTATTATTTCAAAAGAAGGAGTTACCGGTTTCTCAAGACTACATAGCCTGTAGCGTTAGCTGTTTCCTTCTGGTTTTGGTTACTTAGTTGCTGTGAACGCCGTTTTTGGTTATCTTTGAAATATTAAAAGCGCTATCAAATGACCTGTTCCTGAAACATCTCTACAGATTTAATACAGAATATTCTATGTGATGGTATTACCAATCATGTATACCTGTGAAATGCTGTGACAAACGTGTCCATGTCATCAGTACGTGTCTAACTAATGCATACAGATAAAAGTGTAAAAGCCTTTGCTAATCAAAAAAAATATATATATATATAAATATATATATATATATATATATATATATATATATATATATATATATATAAAACTATTAAACAGATTACTCATAATTACATAGCATATGCAGTATGTAGCTGACAAAATGCATGCATACCTTTTCAAAATCAATAATCCTCTGTGCAGATATATCCCAAAGTTAATAAATTCTCTTTTGTGTTCACCACATAAACAAGTCTGCTCACCTTCAGTTTCCCTAGCTACATGGTTGCCTTTTCTGGTGTAGATTCAGGGTTGTCAGCATGATGAAGATGCAAATGATGTGTAAACTCACTGGAACTGCTGAATCCCAAATCCTTGGTTCTGTGTATCAAAAGTAAACACAGTGCAGGCATTCCCTCAGTGTTTGTGTTTGAAGGACTGCAACTGTGAAAAATTACTGGTCGGGAGAAGGTAAACACAACGCCAATGCAGACAGCTCTACGGCCAGTGCATGTGTCAAGTTACACTTACAAAGTACAAGCAACCATTTTGGGATCCCCCAAGACACATAAGGGATTGGAGAATCTAACCTTTAGACCAATAGTGTCAGGACAGGGTTCCAAGACATTGCCATTCGGAGTAGTGATCGACAATTGACTTAAGCATGTTGTCAATAATACCCCACATTTACTCAAGTATATTTGGGATTTCTTGGGGAGAATTATAGATACTTTATGGGACAAAGATATTCTTTTAGTAACAACTGACATTGTTGATTTATTCACCTCCATTGTCAGGCATGAAGGGATGTTGATGTTTGTTGATTGTGTTTGGACAAATACCAGGTTCTCGAATGATACAGTGAATTTGGTTATGGATTTTATGGCCATTGTCTTGGATCAGAACTACATTTTCTTTGAAGGAAAATATTTTAAGCAGCACAAAGGTGTAGCGATGGGAGCATCTTGTGCCCCCATTTATGCGAACTTGGTATTTTAGAGTGGGAGAACAATAAGGTGTTTAATAGTGAATATTTTAGGCACATAAAATTGTACATCCAGTTTCTGGATGATATTTTTATTCTTTGGAATAATACTGAAGATAGTGTCCAAAAATGTATCTATTATTTAAATGAAACTACTAATTTCTTGAGATTCACATATTCCTGTAATGACAGTGGTATCAACTACTTGGATACCTTCATTCAGAAGGTGCATAATAGACTTAGATCTAAAGTATTTAGGAAACCCACCTTCAGTAATTCATATTTGGAATACACAAGTAGTCATCCTTTACACCAAAAAATGAATATTGTTAAAGGGCAGTTTGTCCGGCTAGCCCGGATGACTTCTAGGGTTGAAGACCTTTATGGTGAGTTAATGAAGGTGGCCAAGATGTTTTTAGAGAGATCCTCTAATTCACATGAAATGGAAGAAACTATCTTGCATCATTGGCCAGTTTTGGCCCTCTTTGAAGAATTAAAGGACTATATACACCATCAACTAGGGTTTTGTCGTGAAAGAGCCAGAAAAGTAAAAAGAAAAAAAAGAAAAAAAGAGAGGAAGAGAAGAAGAGTCAGACAACCCTGGCACATGTAAATGTGGTGCTATGCCCAATGCCAAGCCCACCCAAAATAGCCCCTACCTTCCCTCAGAAAGGAAATCAAAACAGTAAAGTACATCCAACAGGTTTTTATGGTCTATTTGGGGTGGTCTACTTAGGCTATGTACTAACTGTCAAAGCAGAAAAACAGAAAAACAAGAGAAAAACTAAGAAAAAACATCTTGCTAACATCTTTATGACATGACCAAGAAGAAGGAGACGTCCATTCTTCTTCTTCTCTTGCCTAGACCCTGCAGTTCCCCCCTTTGAACAGGTAGAACCTGATGCAAGTGAATTGACTGGGAATCTAAGGAGGTGACTAGGAATCTACCTGGCTATCGAATGATTATGGCAGTGGAGGCTGGCCTAAATGGGATGATTAGCTAAAACCATTGGGATGAATCAAAGAGATCTTGAAGCTTGAAGCTAAGAAGAGCTAGATTAGGCACACTCATCATGCACAAACACACAAAAAAAAATCATACATATTAATGTAAAAAAGAGCATAAATACTTATAAAGTTTTTTAAAAAAATTAATTAATGTTCATCAGAGAGGATATCCAAGCAATGTGGTATTTGAAAACATGGAATACGTACAGAAAGAATGGGGTAATAAACATAAACCCCTTTTGGGAAAGCCATCTATAGAAAGGGACAAAATGGTAGAGCAGGAAGAGGACCGGGATAAAAATTATGAGAGAGCTATGGTCATATCTTTTTGGGGCAGGGCATTTGATGTTAAAAAGATAGTGGAGGACAATTGGGCTATCTTAATAAATATCCTGGCTTTATGGTCAGTCTACAGTCTTAAACCCACTTTTGTGTTTAAGACTGGAATTAATCTCAAGAAATGTTTTGAAGGAACATCAAGATGTGGAACAAGTTTGCAGTGTAAATGTATACATGTGGATGAGTACTACACTGTAAATAATAAGTTTAAAATTAAGGTACGGTTTGTTAGATGGAATTGTCAAACAACAGGTGTGATATATTTAGCTATGTGTAATACCTGTTCAGGTTTTTATGTAGGCAAAAATGAGAGAAGGTTAAGCGATAGGATGTATAAATGCCATTATCAAAATTTAACACATAACAACAATAATGCACTTTATAAACATTCAACCATTTGTGTAGACATGTAGGGTGTTCTTTTGGAATTTTAGAATGGGTCACACCAAACCCCAGGGGGGAGTAATTACAGAAATTATATAGAAGAGAGGGAGGTGAAATGGCAGATTAAGTTGCAGGCAAGCTTCCACCCAGGGTTAAATGAAATGATTTCCATTAAACCTATTCTTAATAAAAAAAAGCAGTTTTAGGATAAATTATGTGTTTTTGGGAGGGGAGTTTATATTGTTTACTTGAGAATAATTTAATACAAGAGTTTTTAGCGTGAATAGTTTAAATGTTATAGTATTTTTTAAAATGGTTCTTTAAAATGTTATTGATTGTGTGACGTAATTAATTAGGATGATATAAATACATGAAGTGTTTTTAGTGAGTTGATTATGATGAAGTCCCCGGTTTTAGGGGATGAAAGCGCTTAATCCATGTATTAGTTTTTTGTTTTAATAAAGAGAAATTCACTGTAAGGGTTCCAACTACTGGCTGTGTTTTTCATTATTGGTTTGGTCGTTTTTTTACATTTACAAAGTGTTAGATGTACTTTTGTCGAGGTTGGAAATGTAAGTAAGAAGAACATCCAACCTCCCCTTAATTTGTTGGCAACTGAATATGATATTATTACCATTTAATATACTCACACAGTTAAGGCCAGTGATATTGAATGGCTTACTGACTGCATGTCTCAGATTACTGGTCAGATAAGAGAAGTATGACCAACAACAGAGAGGTAACACAGAGCTGCATATTTGCAAGCAGTAATCATAACTAGTTGTGTGATCACTCAGTGCACTACACCCAAAAATAATAAATGTACAAATAACAGTTGTATGGTGTTATATTATTGTAGATGATGTTGCAGTTGTTTTTTTTTTTCATTTCTTTGCTCCAAAACTGTTTGTGCGGCAAAGAGGGCTAAGGAACCCTGATTGTGTTCTGGAGGTTAAGTGGAATGAGAGATCAAATCCAGACCTCTGTACAAATACCTCATGCTTACTAACATTTTGTGGTGTGTATGCCATGCATTGCTTTTACTCATGTCAACTACTTTTGCCTTGCTTTTTTTTTTTTTTTTTTGTCTTTAATTAATTTTTTTTTTTTTGGGGGGGTGCAGTGTTTGCACGATGCAGCACTTAGCAGAATCACAGGAACAAAGGAAATGAATGGTGCCTATGGCTGTGCTTCTCTCACTTGTGCGAAGCACTGCAGTGTGCAAATTGGACAACTGGATGAGCCAGGAAACAGATAGAACCCAGACAGCCAAAAATAGAAACCAGGTACATTCAATTAATTCTATTGGGCACCACTCAACCAAGTAAGTGCCGTTGCTCAGTGGTTAACACAGAGACCTTAAGAATGATTATTAAATTATGGAATGTCATGTAACTAGTCCTGTGGCAGCAGGTGTAAGTGTAGGGCTGGAGGACAGATGGTCCTAGGTTTTAGTACAGGGTGTGCAACCATTTTTTTACTGTTGTGACACTGCAGTTGATAGAAATGAACTGAAGCATGAACAACTGTTATTTCAACTTTCTTGTGGCAACTGGTGTAAGTGTAGGACTGCCATACACTTGGTCCTAGGTTCTAATAAATAATATTTCATACATTTTTACTGTTGTTCTACTTCCCATTATATTCACTCTCACTTACAATACTTTAGATATTGGAGCTTATATTAATTTTATGTAGCAATTAGTTATTGTGTTATCAAATTAACTTTCCAATTGCAATTATTTCATTCCTCTTTGCTCAGCACTGCTATCTTCTTACCAACCCATAAACACATTGCGTGGGTGTGCACACTCCAGTAAATGCCATACGTGGAACTGGAGAGAAAGCATCAGTCTCCATTGCTCTATGTCTGCTGGTGAACATGGCTGACAATAGTGGGGAAGATGCCAGTTTTAGGGCAGAGCTGTGGGGTGTGCAGGAGTTCAGGATAGTTACTGGACTCATAGTAAAGCACCACAGCCACAGGCTTCTGCTGGGGGCTATTCTGGCTCCCAGTACAAATCTGAGACTTGAAATAGTTTATCCCAGGCTATATCTAGTGCCACTGGTATCCAGTGCACTGGAGAACAATGCAGGAACATTTTAATGACCTACAGAGGAGGAAAAAGGATACTCCTGTCTGTCTGAAGGAATTTAGGATTGCTGATATCCCACAGCTGTGTTAAGTATCAATAAAAAGAGCACTTGTAAGACTTAGATTAATACAGGCAAGATTGGTATTGCATAATGTTCTTTTGTTTTTTTCTGTTCTTTCCCAGCTGCCAAAGATTGGGAGTTCAATATCTAGGCCTATGAAACTCAATTGGAGAGACTGAGGGAAGCAAGTGGTTTGTATGCAGCAGAAGAGAAGTGTTATTGAAGCATTAAAAGTTAAAGATAGCTTTTTGGTATTATATAGAGTTGTATCAACTTGAGCATGCATATCATGACTGTAAAAGCAAGTATGCATTGTATTAGTCTGTAGCACAAATCAACTGCAAGAGTCCAATGTTAGACTTAAGTTAGAGGTTGTGGGTTCAAATACCACAATTCCCATCTATACAATACTGTTATTTCATTAATAATAATTATATTAAATTAAAATCTCTGTACCAGTGGCACAAATTGCCCTGCTGTAAACTGTATAACTGGACCATGTATATATGTAATACATGCACATTTCAAGGATGACTTGCAACAATCTGTAGTATAGTGTGTATATGTTAGGAGGTGAACTTAAATGTAAAACATAAGATAGCAGAGTTGTATAATTATATTAATGCATTCTATGTCACGTCACATATGATGGCACTAATTTAATCTCATTTTTCTCTCATCCCAATCCTTATCTCTCTTTTTTTATTTTCTTTATTTTTATTTTATGTTTAAAATATTTGTAATTTTAATTTAATTTTATTTTATCTTAAAAAATATTTTTATTTTATTTTTTCTTTTCGTTTTCTTTTTTTATGTGTAATCCAACTGTGTCCATGTCATCCATGTGTAGCACATCACTGAATGCTTCACAGCAAAGTGAGGTAGGCCAGCCCCATTGGATCAGTTTACCCTCGCTCCACCAGCTCCAGCACTGATACCCAACACATCTGGAGCCAACCTTGCAGCACTGCATCTGCTGCTGCTGCACTACCTGCACCCTCAGGTAGTCTTGAGCCAGAGGCTGATCCATTGGTACTCTCTGGGAGCAGTGGCAGAGGTGGTGATTTCATCACCTGCAGCAAGTTGCCAGGGATGGTGCATAGGGTGGTGCACTGCACCATTGGTGCATGCCTATGCCAGATGGAAAGGATGCTCTCCCTAATGCTCCATAGGAGGAGGGGGAAGAGACATCAAGCACTCCAGCCACTTGTGGAATAAGGTGACAATGATGACAGTCCAGTTGGTGAAGACTCAATTCCTACTGTCTCCTAGCTTGACAGCCATGGGCCCAGGTTGTCCCCAACCTCACTCCAATCATGGTGTCCCAAAAACATTTGTATCCATCACTGTCCCTGTCTTTTGTCTTGTTTGTCTTGTCTGTCTGCAATTGCTTCCTCACCTACCCAACTTACCTGACCCGGACATACCTATGTTCCTTCCCCAATATACCTCTCTCTCTCAAATAAAAAATAAATGAGCACCTGTCCCACAAAAAAAGTCCTGTTCATAGCTGTCAATTTTGCATACATGTCATCTTGACACACTTGATTTAGTCCAATTGGCTGTACAACATGATTGTGTTGTGGTCACCCCTCTTTGTGGAGGTGATGGTCCAAATTCAGCTAATACTGTGCACATATTTTCAGTTTACACTGTTAAAGAAATGGATAGCTATGGGTGTTTCCTACCTCCCTCCTGCACATTCCTGTACTGCTTGCTCATTGTTCTTCCCTCTGCTTGCTCACCATTTCACTACTTTCCTATCTACCCCATTTGAACACCTTTAATCTGGTCAAAAAATAGAATCACACACAGCATACATAAGTGGCAGAACAAACATGGATCCCTTCACTTTTTGGGCTCCATGTTTGCATGGAGGTGTGCTTCACACACCAAAAGCAGCAATGGTGAGCAGAGGCAAACTGCTGCAGTTACCTATGTGCAATGCCACTTAATCCTGCTGCACAATGCCAACGCACAGCAACACATGTACTATAAAGAAATCATGTCATTCCATTATCAATGTTTATTGAAAAGTATTCAAATGTATTAGATACACCTGGATTCAAGTCCAGTATCATCTGCTTAGCTACACGCAAACATGAATAGTACTGGAAATATGCATCATGCAGGCATGCACAGTTTGCCAAATGTCATACAACCTGCTGCTCACCAAGCTATGGAAAAGTAAATATTATTATGTATTACTGCTGTTTAGTGTCCATTTCTTGTCTATGATATGAAATTACATGTGAAAACATAACAAACTGAAGGCCCTATCTAACAATATTTCACATATTTACAATACAGCCATATGTTGGCTTCCCCCAAGCACTGCAACTGGAGTGTCTCCATACTTTTTACGCACATATATCACCTACACTACAGAAAGTAATATCGAGTGTTGTATGATATGCAATGCACATCAATCTGGTGACAGGCAGAACTACAACTATTGACCCATAAGCCTAAAAAACCTTATCTGCAAGGTTAGGGAATGAATCAGCATGGACCTTACTGACAGGGACATAGGTGACCATCAACACACTTGACCTGAGCCATTTTGTTTTTGTCAAGGGTAGATCTTGCTTATTAAACCTAGTGGACTTCTTTGATACTGACCCCAAATACCTGGTTGAGGGATAACAGAACATACTGCCTATATTTAGTTATCCAAGGCCTTTGACACTATCCCCCATTCATGTCTTATAGTGAGAATCTTACATCTGGGAATTAAGCCATACATTATGAGATGGATAGCCAACTGGCTCACCAACAGAACAAACACTGTCAAAGTTGGGGACTGCACCTCCTCCATTAGCCACTTACCAGTGGAATACCACAAGGCTCTGCACTGGGCCCCCTATTGCTTAGAAACTATTTCTCTGAAGCCCAGGCAACAGTAGATGGCCTGTGCTTTACCAAGTATGCAAATGACTGTTAATGGATTCGTTGCTATAGAGTCTACCAATGATGGTAACATACTACAGAACGAGCTGACACAGACAAATTGTTGGTGCCAAACTCACAGACTGAACGTTAAGGCACACAATGTCACATTGTCCCCTTTGGCAATGATGTACCCCACCCATACCTCTCAACCTCTTGGAGCAAGAAATCTGGACAAAGCCAACAATAATAGGGGGACAAAATTTCAAAAATAGGGACACTTTTTAAATATTGCTCTTATAAACACAGAAAAATGATAGAATAATGGGTTTTGCATTAGCATGAATTTTCTGAAGGGTATGAAGTCTAAAACTCAAATGACTGTCATTATTTCCTCACTTTAACCCTCAATGATTTGCCAGAAAACCACAATTTTATGAGAAATAGACCAAAAATATGAGGCAAACATCTGGGCATTCTGCACAAATATGTACAGTTGAGAGGTATGACTAATTATGAAATACATAGCACCCCTCTAAGCTGAAGCACAGTTTTGTGAGACTTGGGAACACATGTTGAAAGCAATCTACACTTTAATGACTATGTGCCCATAGTGGTGAGATACAAATTTTGCATTGTGCACCTCATACATATGGATGTTGCATCAGAACCAGGGAGGTCATAGCTCTGCTGTACTCTACCCTTATCAGACATCTAATTATGTACACTGCTCCCTTCTGTGTGTACCTCAACAGACACCTGCATCAATTGAGGTTTGTAACTGGGAGAATCCAGGGCCTCCAAAGCATGACATACATGGAAATACTGATAGACCTGTCATTGTACTCAGGATCATGCAGGCTGCTGAGAGGTGACCTATGCCTGGCCTACGGAGCAGTCTCAGGCCCTGCCTTACTGGAAATGCTGGACATCTGAAAATCAAATGAGACAAGAATAACTTACTCCAAGGCTCTCAACCTAGCTTGTGACATAAACAGAACTTGCTGGGGAGACAGATATATCCACCCAGCAATTGACACTACTATGTAATGGGCTCCTACTGCATGTGAAGCAATGTTCCTCAATGACCCTGTTCAAGCACAACCTTGACAACTGGATGGGTGATTGTAAAGGCACCCCTGGGGTGGCACCTATGTCCCCCATGGACAGGGCCAGTCGGTGCTGCTCACAAAATCACTCTACTAACAATGACCATTTATCTATGCTCAGTAAGGGTACATGTGTTTTTATACAGCTAGGCTTGTAAACACCCTAGAGCCATTAGACTGGTAACCTCCTATGAAGCTATGTAGCTAGGAACCTATGCAGGCATCTCAACATCTGCTCTCCCATATGGCCTGCTGATGTCATTAACTATAAGTTGACTGGGACTCTTCTAAAAGTCAATCTTGTGTCATGGTACTTGTGTAAAATACCAAGTTCTGTATTCTGTGTACTTAGGTAAGTAGGGTTTCTGTTCTCACTGCAGTCAAGGGTTTGTGTGTGTGTGTGTGTGTGTGTGTGTGTGTGTGTGTGTGTGTGTGTGTGTGTGTGTGTGTGTGTGTGTGACTGTGAGTGTCTAGACAGAAGAACCAATGTGTGCATGCTTGCGGTGCTTTTGGAAAGCAGTGAGTTCTGTAGTTTGTATACTTAGGTAGGTAGGGGCTTCTGTTCTCACTGCAGTCAACTAGATGTGTGTGTGTGTGTGTGTGTGTGTGTGTGTGTGTGTGTGTGTGTGTGTGTGTGTGTGTGTGTGTGTGTGTGTGTGTGTGTGTGTGTGTCTAGACAGAAGAACCAATGTGTGCAGGTGAAAGCAGTGAGTTCTGTAGTTTGTATACTTAGGTAGGTAGGGGCTTCTGTTCTCACTGCAGTCAACTAGATGTGTGTGTGTGTGTGTGTGTGTGTGTGTGTGTGTGTATCCTACAGTTACTGCTCCAACGCCATGGAGTGACAGTATTTGGATATTTGCACATGCCTAGACATCCATCTCATGCAGGCCTCCCATCACCTGCCCTACCACATGGCCTGCTGATGTTATCCACTATAAGCTGACTTGCACTCTTGTAAAAGTCAGACTTCTGTTGTGGTGCTTGCAGAAAGTATGGAGTTCTGTAGTCAGTGTACTAAGGTAGGTAAGAGTTCTGTTCTCACTTCAGTAAACTGGATGTGTGTGTGTGTGTGTGTGTGTGTGTGTGTGTGTGTGTGTGTGTGTGTGTGTGTGTGTGTGTGTGTGTGCGTGCATGCGCATTTGTGCTGTTGCTTGACATTACATAGAGACTTTTACACCAGCATGTGGGACACTGTTATTACCATATTCCCTTCAACAGACACAGTTGACATAATCAGCTATATCGATTTTGTGCATATGCACTATTCCCACCAGGGCAGGGTCAGAGACTGGCCTGGAGGCCAGCCAGAAGTCACCTCCTCCTATACAATACAAATTACACTGACATGGCTTTCAATCTATCCACAAACATCATAGCATGATTTGTATGCCCTATGTTTTCTTGATGAGAAAGCCCTGTGGTCTGTCCAGCTGCTGCATGTGTCCAGCGAGGTACATGCAAAAGACATCATTATACTTTATTAGTGCTCTGATGAGGTTTGAGTACAGTGCTGTGATACAATCCTAAGATCTGAGTATAATGGTGTGAGGTATGATGTGCACAACATAGGCTGTCAATGCCAGTGTGGACACTTGTTGGCCATAGTTCAGATTGCTATCTACATGTGTTTCCAGTGCCTGCATTACTGGGTTTCAGTATAATAGGACTGTTGTCAATGCTGTAATTAACATGGACTTTTCAGAAGGACAACATAAAGACACATTTCTGCATTTATTTGTAGATTGTGTGGCATTGTCACCAATACTTTGTCTGTGTTAGCTGTTCCTGTACTATGTTATCATCATTGGTGGACTCAATGATTGCACCTGATATGGAAGAATCAGAAAACTTGGTAAGCCTAAGGCCATATACTTTAGCCGAAACTGTGAATAAATACAGTCCAAACAGTGAAGGGCCAAGCACAGATCCCTGGGGTTTGCCAGTGGTGACAGCTCTACTGGTATAGGTTGATTTACCAACTTTCAAAGTATGTGATCTGTCAGTGAGCAAGTTGGTTACCCATCTAGTGATGTAAAGGTTACTCCCCAGCTGGAGAGTTTCTGAATGAAACCTACATGGGGGATTGTGTCCAAACCTTAGGCCAGATCATAATAGGCAGTATGCACTCTCTTACCTTCATCCAGGCCTATCAAACAGAATCAATGGGCTGTGACAACATCACAGATCACCTGTGGTGTGATTCAGCACATACGCCTTCCTGATATGGTTTAATACACACTTCAAAACACCGTACACATGGGCTATGTTTTCATAGAAGAGTGTACATCAACATGCATCCATCTGAATTGGGGGGACAGCACCTGATGCATGCATGTATAGAGACATCTTGATTCTCCTAAGCTGTGAGGTAGACCAACGTGTCATCATGAACCTCCTTTAATTGGTCACTAGTAATATTCTCGCTGCGTGCAACAGAACTGTGCCAGTTGTTAATACTACATCATGTTTATTTCATTTAATAGATGTCCTCAAAGAGGTCACTGAGAGCATGCATGGTAACAACAGCATCATCTTGTGGAACTTGACCAGGTCAAAGCATCTGATGCAAGTCCACACTGAGGTACTCAAGCTACACTGTCATATGTAGCCATAAATGACAATATTACCAAGTGGGTAGATCGGTGTATCACATATGTGGCATCTCAGTAAGTTGAAATGTGTGACATGACCTATATCTCAGGTCCAGTATCAAGTCTGTATATCAGGGCTGTCGTATAGGCCATTTTTTGTCATTATTTAAATGATGGCCATCACAGATGACATACACATTCTGTGTCCAAACAGCTGCCTGAAGCTCTACAGATTATAGGCAATCATTGGTTCCAGCTGTGGTATTAGTATAATACATACAGTTAAAACACATACCAGAGATTGCTGCCACAGCCATGACAACAACTGCAATGACAAGAAAACAAGAGGGGATTCACTAAGTCAGGAAAAATAACCCACAACCCAAGTATAATGTGGACATCACATCCTATAATCCGACCAATAAGTATGTGACCTGTGTCCTGGGGTAGATGGCAAGTGGAGCATCCACCAGCTTGTGGTCACAGTGCTGACTACACAACACAAGTACTGAGTATGTGAAGGATATCCACATTAGAGGCCATAATACCTTCATAGTTCCCAGCCTTCATCACACCAATAATGGAGTACAATGCATCCTTCTTTATGTACCTCTATACACATCTTCCAGTGATGTGTAACATGTGTACTACCTTTGTCAAAGACAGCTGCCACACAGCTTATTGGTCATACCTAGGTATTCTCTTTGTGGCATATACATGACTGTCTGATGGTCCGGAACACCAAACAAGTTGTTAAACCAGATGCATGTGTGCTACCTGTTCTGGTGATGCACACAGTACATACATAGGTGTTTCACAATATTAATGGCATGTATATCATTTGTGACAGTGTGGATTGTGCCATGTATACATGTGTGTAGATATATATATATATATATATATATATATATATATATATATATATATATATATATATATATATATATATATATATATACATATATACATGCCATGTTGCCATGCACACAAGTAAACTAGCCTGTATTGTTCATACTGTTGCATATAAATATAGCAGTGTCCCTCCTAACACTTGCAGCAGATGTCATAGAGTGTGGATGTATCATAATAGCTGTACAAATGTGTTTGTGTAGACTCTAAATCACATATGTTATGTGAGAGGCATGGGATTACTGGTGGCATTATTCTGATATTGTCCATGATTGTGGTTGGTTCTTTTAATGTTTTCCATGAGCTTTTACCTGTGTCTCGATTGTTGGAGACCTCTGCTGAGATTACACTTATATTCAGACAAAATAGTTTGCACAATTTCACAATATGCACCCTACCCCAATTGTATATAACATCCCTGATAGATATCCTGTGCATTATTCATGCAAGCATGCTTATCTTACATTGACATCCTCCCCAGTGTTATGTCACTTTGTCTAGCCGTCACATAATACACATTTTCACTGTGCAGTTCCTACTGTACCATATAGATATGTGACTGGTATTGTTGCTACAACTGTCTTCCATTGACATGCCCACCTCTGCTGTACATTAAGGTGTTTCACCTGTCCTCTTTCCCTGTGTTCATTCCTACAATTCATCTGTGTGTCCCTATTCAATACGTACACTTCCTCAGTGATCATTTTACATGACAGTCCATGTACCATTACAGATCATTTACACAGTTTCAGTACAGAATACCAGGAATGGGATATCAAAATACTCTGCATTGTAGATACACTGTCCTGTACTCTGCCTGGACAATATACTTCACATTCATACCTCTCAAATGTCCACATATTGCCAGGATATCCAGATGTATTCTTTATCAAATTTGCGGCTTTCTACCAAATCACTGAGATGATCTCTGGAATGCTGTGACTCAATATTACATATATTTCAGTATCATACCTCTCAATTGTCCAGATTTTTGCAGAATGTGCAGATTTTTGTCTCTTATTTAAGAACTTTTCCTGAAAAATGTTGGTTTTCTGGCAAATCATTGGCATGTTGTTGTGGACTGAAGTCAGAAAATAATGACAAACATTTGAGTTTCAAACTTCATGCTCTTCAGAAAATTCATGCTAATGTAAAATGTATTCTATCAAATTTATTCTATCAACTTTCTCAGTTTGTAAGAGCAATATTAAAAATCGGTCCCTATTTTTGGCCCTTTGTCCCCCATTATTTATATCTTCGTCTAGATTTCTTGATCTAAGAGGTTGAGAGGGATGCTTGAGTTTCATACTTGAAATCTTTCAGAACATGTACTTCTACTACATTTCTATAAGGTATCTATGTCAAATGTGTCCCTTTTTCTGGGTCATTGTCCCTGCATTATGTTGGCATTTGTGCAGATGTGCTGAACTAAGAGATTGAGAGCCATTTGTGAAGCCTTGGTGATCATTGTGGCCTTCAGCACAAAACTGTGGACAGTAAGTGCTCTACTTTAAGCAGGATTGCTATCCATGTTCATGCACACAGTTTTGAAACTTTACTTAGATGGTATGTGCAGCATGAATATGCATTGGGCAGTGGTGTGTGCTGCTGTTCACCGTGCACCACCTCGCACACATGTAAGCTCCATGTAGGCTTCAGGCACAGCCTACGTGGATTTTATTGGATCCCAGGGTCCTTTTCTCAAGGCAGTGGCTTCAGAGTTGATTATATTAACTATAGGGTAAAATTACAATGCCCCAGCCCATAGATACACATGAAATCAATATTAAAATTTGATATTCAAATTCAGCTGCAAACTTGTTTTTCACTTACATGCAACATTCAGAATCTAGAGAGATGTACATATAGAAAACCTACCATCCACAGAGCAGCAGAAAGCCTGTTCTGTAATTTGAGATGAGAAAGGGAAAAGCCATGCTATTTATGTAAATACTGGTGTCTGCTTGTCCACAGGTTGTACCTTAAGATGCAGTCACAGCTGAACTAATTTTAAATTCTTTTCATTGTTAAACAATTAACTGAATTGGTCTATTTAAGCTTTTAAAAACATTTAGCTATTAAAAAATGTTGAAGGCATAAGCCAAGGAGCTAGTTTTGTTTTTCATTCTGTAATACAATAAAAGTGGAACGTTTTTGTTTGCTCTATTTAAGCTTGTTTTATCCACAATCTTGGCCTCTAGGATGAAGGTAAATCATGGAAAGAATAGTAACTCCAGCAGATATTCCAAAGTAAGAACAGCATAAATGGAGGAAATATAGGCTTTGGCTCCAGAAAATAAAACCAAAAATCAAGCTTTATTCAAAGTTACTATTAACACACAAGGGATTTAAGACCAATGGCACTTCGTTATGTGACAGAAACAGAACACAAGTAAAAGGTGCAATAAATAAAAAGACAATCACGTGATCATGTAAAAAAGCATAATAACTTCTTTGCACTTTACTTTCATTATCATCTTAAACATAACAGAATAAATGAAAAATCATGCATGACTAGCCTGGTTTTATTAGTGTTTAATATATTTTGATTTTAAACTTGGTTTTAAGCTATAGCTGTCAGTCAAATCACACAGCTTATCAGCACTAAGGGAAGTAATCCAGTGATATTTGTACACTTCTGAAAAAGTACTTAGGTCACTACCCCTTTTATTACCATTAATGTCCAATTGTTTTCCAAAACAATAATGCTTGTCTCAGTTTTCCTTTTAATATCTGAGTCATGTTGTTACACACTCTCTTCATTTTTAAAGGTTCATTGTTAGCTTCTAGGCATGAGGTCTAGCAGATCATTCAGGAGCCCAGCTCATTTTCCCAATGGCCCCAAAGTAATGCCTGGTTAAGCAACCTGATAAAAGTTACAACTAGCCAAGTGAAGGCTGAGGGAATCAAACCTTGCACCACAGGAAGCAGCTTAACAGCCCATGGCATTAATCCACTGCATTAACTATCAAAAGATTAAGGCAGGGAATTGCCCATATAAAATGCAGGGTAAGATTAATAATATTCTAAGACTCACAGTCCCCAAATAAAAGAAAAGTGTACACATCTTGTTTGTAGTAGGATGTACAAATGTGGATTCTTTTGATACATTTTTACAGTTAGAACACTTGCAACAGGAATAGGTACCAACGCATTTATACAAGGTAAAATCATTATTTTGGGGGGCAGGATATTATTTAAAGTATAAATAGATCATAATATATGTTCATTGGTTCATAGGTTGTACTAGGCTATTAGCCCTAGGGCCTATACAAGCCTAGCCATAACAATTCCCTGGCTATTTCTTCCCATAATATTTACTTCCCTATATTCATAGTCCAGTATTGTTTAATAATCTCGTTAATGGAGTATGATTGTCTTCATAGGTTAAAGGACATTGAAGATGCTGATCAATAAAAATAAAGTTCTGTTCACTGTTAGTATCTTCAGAAGAATGTTAGTAGTATGAGCCTCAGACCATACTGTGTCTGTTCATGTACCATTGGGAGATAATAGTATAATGATCTAAGGACGAAAGGTGTGAAAAAGAACAGTAAACCAAAAGTGACACAGCAGGCAAGTTGTGAACCCTGTGCTGCATTAGTTAAAGAAGCTGATTACATGGTTAGCATGAACTATGAAATAAGGACCACTCAGACATAAAACATGACTGTATGTAAGTCAGTAATATAAACAATATTGGGTGGCCTTTGAAGAGTAAAAGTAGGTTACATTAAGAGCAAAACGAGGCCAAAAATGGGCTAGTACATTTTATGGTATGGTGATGTCTGTTGAAAGACTGGAGCTTTACTGTGAAGTTACTAACACAGACATCAATAGAAAATATAAACACTTTTTAATACAATGGTAGTTAAAATATTTGGGGCATTATGTTGTGCTGTATACAGTAATATATTACAAAAACATCACCATCAATGGAATAGCTAACCTTGGAAGAACCCCTGCAGATTGTAATCTAAATAAAAGTAGGTGCAAAGGAGGTTAGTGGGCTACGTAGTGTAAAGGTACCAAATAACTTTCACATGACATGGTTCACCAGATAATAATTATCGTCTTTATTGCAGAGAACAACACATATATGGGAGACTGAGAAATCAAGTGCCTGCCTCCACATACTATAAAAATCACTGATCACTGATATTTTATACCATTTGTGATTAATAACACTATTGTAACAATTAAAATACAGCCACTGACAAATAATAAATGAACACTACATCATCAATTATGCTGACTAAGATATCCTCTATCTGTGCCTTTCCATGTTACGCACAAGTTCTGAATTCCAGAAAACAACTTTCTACATTATGCCAAGTTAACATCTTCATGCTGGTAGGAAAGAAATCATCAGAAACGTGCTGAAGCAATCAATAATCTATCTTGAAATGAAAGTGCAAAAATGAACACTAACATTTTCCCTTGTTTTTCAGTTCTTCCTTCATATTCCCCATCCAATGCTATGAAGCATCACTCAGGACATATATTCCTTTATGACTAGACAGTGACAATAATTTCTCAGATGAGTGGACACTTTTTCACTTGCTATCGGACATTCTTCACATGCAGTTTCCTTCTGTCCCTGACTTGTATAATGCTTATATAATTGTTTCACAAATATAGTTGTATTTGCAATGAAAACATGTTTATGTCTTGATGGAATAAAAAGTCAGCTTGAATAATTTGTATAAATTGCAGTTATATATTCTTTATTTACATATTCTACAATAAAGATTATCATATAGCTTATTAAATTCTTGTAGCACTGCATACACATTATTCACTTCACTATGACTTCTGTCTTTGTGGTAATGCTCTGACTCAGTTTGATTCATTTGTTACTTAATACTTTTTTTTCTGGATTCTAAAAGCTTAAGGAGCAACGTTTTAATCACAAGCAAAATAAGTCCTAATAGTAATATGATTATTGCAATAAGCATGAACAATTTAAGATACCTCCTCCCCAACCAGGAAAGAGATTAGTTAATCATGCTCACTGAGAACTGTCAACTTTTTTTAGTATGGGACAGTTCAGCAATGTTCTGAATAATTTCTAGGTAACTACAAATGGCACTGGTGTTATCAGGAATAAATGAGCCACATTTCGTTTTAATGAGTGTATACATACCCCCTTAAGAAACAATAGTGAAATCAAGTGCAATTCACATTTGTAGCACCACACTGTGTATAGCAGTCATTTCAAGAGCAATCAACTTTATGGATGCAAAGCTGGTACTACTTAGTACTCTAAAAGATTAGATAACTTCCTTAATTCCCAGGTGGATTTTACTGCCGCATAAGCAGTTAAAATTCCTGCTCCAGAAATAATACCATCACAAAGATCCATGTGAGCAAGTTCTTTAAAAGTAATCTTTGGAACAGTCTTATGATAATCTCAAGAAGCCTTTATCTTTCCAGTTGGGTATGGAATATCTTTGGTATTTCTCCTGCGATGAGCATTACAACTTTTTCCATCAGGTAACATATTTGCATGTTGGATAGTTGGAATAACACGGTCTATTTAACAACCAGCAGACAAGTCTGCAAGTAACCAGAAATAAGACTGATCTCCGCAAATGTAATACTATTCATGCAATGTGGCCTTACCCTGCCCTTCAGCCCCAGCATAAATTCTCCAAGTGAAATTACAAATGCTGTTTCCAATAAAAAATGTTCCATTTTTTGATAGCAAACATCTTCTGTAACAGTTATTGATAGCTGGAGTCCTACTGAAAAGGGGATAGAGGTGTGTTTAACTTTCTGATTTTTAGTGAGAAAAATAGTGCAAAGTTTTGTATAAAGTTCTGTATAAGTCACTGACATTGGAATTAATGGAAAACCCCTATCAAGTGCAGTAGGTATATGTGCGCAAACCCACCAGTCAATGATATTAAGAGTCTTGGCATATGTATGTAGCAGGAAAAAAGTATTGAATGAAGGGTGTCACTCGGGTGTTTTCAACTCAATTCTAACTAAACATCTGTCTCTAGAGTTAGTTGTTGTGTCTTTTGGCTTTTCCCGGTTAGGGGTCAGTACAGCGGAACTCCGGTCCGCTAATGATTGGTAGTTGATTTTTATGTGCCGAGTTACCAGCCCTGACGCACAACCTTCAACGAAGGTATGCCCATTCACGCATGTCTCCACGCAGAAGACGCTCTAGCTGAGAATCGAACCGGACAGTGTCTTACTGTGAGTTAGTAATATGTTTATATCTAATAAGAATTGATTCAGTACCTAAAGTTCTGATGGCTGCAGATGATGTACTCACAGTTCTGATGGCTGCACAATGATGATGTATTCATAGTTCTGATGACTACAGGTGATGATGTACTCACAGCTCTGATGGCTACAGATGATGATATAATCAGAGTTCTGATGGCTGCAGATGATGATGTACTCACAGTTCTGATGGCTACAGATGTTGATATAATCCCAGTTCTGATGGCTATAGATGATGATGTACTCACAGCTCTGATGGCTACAGATGTTGATATAATCCCAGTTCTGATGGCTATAGATGATGATGTACTCACAGTTCTGATGGCTACAGATGTTGATATAATCCCAGTTCTGATGGCTATAGATGATGATATACTCACAGTTCTGATGGCTACAGATGTTGATATAATCCCAGTTCTGATGGCTATAGATGATGATGTACTCACAGTTCTGATGGCTGCACGATGATGATGTATTCATAGTTCTGATGACTACAGGTGATGACGTACTCACAGCTCTGATGGCTACAGATGATGATATAATCAGAGTTCTGATGGCTGCAGATGATGATGTACTCACAGTTCTGATGGCTGCACGATGATGATGTATTCATAGTTCTGATGACTACAGGTGATGATGTACTCACAGTTCCAGATGGCAAAAGCAATATAAATAGGAAGATGATGAAAATTACAGTAATCGTTCTGATGATAGGTCCATATGAAAAATGAAAATGTTGGAGCTGGAGAGGGTTTTGAAGAAATTGCAAACACAGGTGTTGAATTTCTTATTTATATTCTATATGAAGATGATTTCCAAAAAACCTCCAACCAGAAGTGTCGGCTATGAATGGTCTCACAAATTAATTTTGGTTACTTGATGCATTATCTAGTCCACTGCCCAGACAGCATGATGAATTTTCAATGTTTGTTTCAGAAGCAAGAAAAAATTCTGTTGATGTTGAAGAAGAAGAGCCACTGACCTTTATATCTGACAAAGACAGTGGAGTGGAGTAACTAGAGCTCCCCTAACGATCTGGTTTGAAAGGCAAATCAGTCTGCTTCACTTCTGGATTTAGTCAGGATGGCAAAGTAGGGCACTCTTCAATCTCAGTTTCTGGATGTCATGCTATTTCTAAATGTAGTGGCATCCCTGGTTTATCATCTGGTAATCTCCTTTATTGCAAAGAACAACACATCAATAGGAGACTAGCAAATCAAGGTCCTGTCTCGCCGAACTATAAATCATGTATGTCGTATACCATTTTTGATTAAAAACAACATTGTAACAATTAAAATACAACCACTGACCAACTTCTCCCTCCCTTCCCAGTAGGTTACAACAAAGTATGCAATTAACAAAGTATCTAATCAGTAGCACAAAAGCAAATAGCCTCTTGCTGGAGCAAAATTGCACATAGTTCACTAATTGCTAGTTTAAGGGGGAAAAAAGAAGAACATGCCACAAGAAAGACCATGGTGAATAAGTGTGCCAATGGAATTGTGGCAAAAAGAGTGAGATAAGTATAATATGTAGACAAGAATGCAAAAGACATCCAGTAAAGAGAAACTGGGCAGGGTGGTAATGAAGCTGAATTAGCTGCAATATAAGTGATAAACAATCTGAATAGGTATCATATGCAGCAGCTTGTAAATTCGATGAAAAGAACCAAAAAATTATGTCAACTACCCTAAAACTTTGCATGGTTGAAATTTAAAATGGAAATAATACAGCCATAGC
>NC_056735.1:82537478-82602478 GCF_019279795.1 Protopterus annectens
GAATTTGCACTGTAAAATCTCAAAGTGATGAGCTTTCACACTGCTCAATATTTTTTGTAACTCCAAAGCAGTTGTTTATGCCACTTGCTGTAGCTGTGCAATACCTAAATGATACACAGGGCAAATGCAATGAAAATCACAGGCAAACACAATGAAAATCACAGGGAAAATGCAATGAAAATCACAGGCAAACGCAAAGAAAATCACAGGCAAATGCAATGAAAATCACAGGGAAAATGTAATGAAAATCACAGGCAAATGCAATGAAAATCACAGGCAAATGCAATGAAAATCACAGGCAAATGCAATGAAAATCACAGGGCAAACACAATGAAAATCACAGGATAAATGCAATGAAAAATGACAGGCAAATGCAAAGAAAATCACAGGCAAATGCAATGAAAATCACAGGGAAAATGCAATGAAAATCACAGGCAAATGCAAAGAAAATCACAGGCAAACACAATGAAAATCACAGGGAAAATGCAATGAAAATCACAGGCAAACGCAATGAAAATCACAGGCAAATGCAATGAAAATCACAGGCAAACACAATGAAAATCACAGGGCAAACGCAATGAAAATCACAGGGAAAATGCAATGAAAATCACAGGCAAACGCAAAGAAAATCACAGGCAAACACAATGAAAATCACAGGGCAAATACAATGAAAATCACAGGCAAACGCAAAGAAAATCACAGGGAAAATGCATTGAAAATCACAGGCCAACACAATCTAAATCACAGAGCAAATGCAGTGAAAATCACAGGGCACGTGCAATAAGGGCAAATGCATTGAAAATCACAGGGCAAATGCAATGAAAATCACAGGGCACATCTAAGGAAAATCACAGGGCAAATGCAATGAAAATCACAGGCCAACACAATCTAAATCACAGGGCAAATACAGTGAAAATCACAGGGCACGTGCAATAAGGGCAAATGCATTGAAAATCACAGGGCAAATGCAATGAAAATCACAGGGCACATGTAAGGAAAATCACAGGGCAAATGCAATGAAAATCATGGGCAAATGCAATGAAAATCAGAGGCCAGCACAATGAAAATCACAGGGCACATGCAATAAAAATCACACGGCAAACACAATGAATGTCACAGGGAAATGCAATGAAAATCATAGGGCACATGGAAGGAAAATCACTGGGCAAATGGAATGAAATTCACAGGCAAATGCAATGAAAATCACTGGCAAATGCAATGAAAATCACAGGGCAAACATAATGAAAATCACAGGGCATGTGCAATGAAAATCACAGGTAAACAATGAAAATTTTATATTAAAAAGACAGAACATTTAAGTAAAACCACAAGAGAAATTTAAGCTAATTGTATAGCATTACATTGTAAATTGTTTTATGATAGTGTGGCAAAGGCAGTAAGCAAGATCATATTAGTGAACCATAATTTATGAGGAGGGAGTCTTATTTCAATCCTAACTTGGCATGTTTTATTCTAATCTCTGCAAAATAATATGATTTTGATACTGACTGTTTTGATAACAAAGGGTTTTGTACTTTTGTAGATTAAGTGAATACATAATTGATTCTTGATGTTTATTAGGCATTTTTTTTAAATACTGAGGTATTTTTTAACATCTTGAGCTCCTTCATAAGGCAAATTGCCAAAATGTCAAGAGTATTTATTTAATAAGGCACTCATATTTGTATACCCTGTTTTTTTATTATTTCATATGTTGCAAAATTCTATTGGATTGTAAGCTCAAAATTTGATTTTGTAAGGCTGGTGAAAATGGGGGAGGCATAAAGAAGTGTGGACAGAAGGTAGGTTCTGGTTAGGGCCAGTTTGGAGTGAGGGGTGAGAAATTGTCTTGATCTATATAGGCAGCCAAGTTTAATATGTATGTGTTTTCTTGACTGTTAGGGCAATGTGTTTGTCAAATCTTTATGAGCTATCTATTGTGACTCCTAGAAGTTTAGTGTTATCTATTGGTTCTATTTTGGTGCCGTTGGAGGAGTGGATATATAGTGGGGAAGAGGGATTTGTGGATTTATTATGTGTGAATATCATAAGCTTTGTTTTGATGCAGTTTAGTATGAGTTGGTTCTCCTTGAGATATAGTTCTATATCTGAGAAGGCTTGTTGTGGTTTGAATTGTAGTTCTGGATAGGAGGGGGCAGTACAGATGACTGCACAGGCATCTGCATATTGTACTATGGTAGCATGAGGGGTAGTGGCGTTAAGTTTAATTGTGAAGATGGACAAGAGTAAAGGGCCAAGTACTGAGCCTTGTGGGGCACCAATAGTAATAGGTAGAGGAGGAGATAAGTCATAAGCCCACTTAACAGCTTGCTGTCGATTAGACAGGTAGCTGTGGAACCAAGTAAGTACTGAGGAAGACATTTGTAAAGAGGCAAGTACTTGTAGTAGTATTTGATGTGAAACAGTGTCAAAGGCTTTAGACATGTCAAAGAATATAGAAGAAACAAGGTTATTGTTGTTTTTGTGGCTGTTGAAAGTATCTGTGAAACTTAAGAAACCATGTGTTTTGTTCTAAAGCCGTGCTGTGTGTTGGGGAGTAGGTTGTTTTTGAGTAGGTAGGATAGCAGTTGGGAGTGAATACACTTCTCCAATACTTTGCTAAGGGGGAAAGTATAGCAATTGGTCTGCAGTTAGTTATATTCATGGAAGGTCCTCCTTTGTGTAGAGGAAAGATATGAGAGACTTTCCATAGTATTGGTACATATTGTTCAGTGATAGATTGATTGATAATGATGGATATTGGGTAGGAAATGGAATCAGCTCCAAGTTTAAGAAATTTGCTTGGGGGTTGATCAGCAGAAGAGTAGTAGGTTTAAGTTTAAGGAGGAGTTTTTTTATGTCATTAGTCTAGATGGGTTTGAATGAGAAGGTGTGGGAGTGGGGATAAAAAAGCAGTAGATATAGTTAGAGGAGAGTTGTTGCTGTTATTTAGTAAGGTATGGATGGAGTTGATGAAATGAGTGTTGAATTGGACTGCTATTGATGTGCTCCTATTTGTTATTGAAGGGGAGGAGGTGGAGGTTTGGCTGGGGGATAGTAGTAGTTTGATGGCCTGCCAGAATGTCTTTGGGTTATTTTTACGTTCTTTTTTTTTTATTAGGGTGTAGTACGATTTTTATGTCACTGTGGATTCTATTTTTGGCAAGATTTCAAGGAGGGCAGGGTTTTAGTGGATCTGTGGCTTAGCCGTGCTCTGTGTCTTTGTTTCATGATGTTACTGGTTTCTTTGGTTAACCAGGGAGTTGGAATGCTTTTACAACGGGTAATTCTGATAGGGGCTAGTAAGTTTAGGATACCAAGAAATGAGTTATTAAAGTATACACTGCACCAGACCTTGGACAGACCAAGATAACTCGAAGGAGCAACGTTCAAAATGAACTATCTCCAATGTGAAAAGAAGAGCAGGAAAGAAGAAAGGGTGAAGGAGGATGGGAGCAGAATGCGAGGCGATTGTACCTGAAACAAGTTAAACACAAGGCTCTGTAAGGTGCAACACAGAAGGACAGAACCGCTACACAGCAACACTACTCCCGTTGCTGTAAAGGGCAGGCTTAGCAGAGAAGTTTAAGATGTGCACTAGAGTTTTAGGGCTAAGCAAGGCTGCTGAGGTGTTAGGCTTGAATGATTAGTAATATCAAAAGTGGTTAGATGAGGACTAATCAAGTGAGCGGTTAACAAACAAGAACTAGTTGACGAAATGGGGTGGGAAGGGAGAGGAGAACAGCGAACAACGGTCAGAAAAGAGAAGTTTGTCAAAGATAAGCAAGCAGCCCTAACAGCATGCTCCTAACATAAAAACAGAAGGTCAGCGAGACTACAAAGTATAATAGAACATGATAAACGTACAGTGGATACTACTTGGAGGGACTGTTTCCCAACCTAAAGAGTGTCCTAACTACTGGAAGAGTAGAGGGCATAGCCTTTGGGAGTGATGATTTGAAATGCAAGGGTAGGAGAACTTATGAGCGTCACAACTGGAAATTAGGAGAGTGGAGGTCAGAGCTTCTGGGAGAGATGACTTCAACAGCAAGGTTAGGAGAACTAAAAATAAAAAGGGAAGAAGATAAAGCGGTAAGACTAAGGCAGTACCAATATTACAAACACTTTATCAATATAAAAGCAAAAAAATCACAATATTACCCATTTAATGACCAACATTATACAGTAGAAGCTGGACCTAATACCTCCAACAGCAATAAGGTCAATATAGGCTAGTGCAACACATCAAAACATTTAGGATAGCCACTAGTAAGCAATGCGAACAAGAGAATACAACAGCAAATATTGAAATGAGTGAGGCGTAGTCACTCCATCTAATCAGTGGCTTCTATGTAAAAACATTACAAACAGTGCACACTTGGGTTTCAAGAACTGCAGTAGACTACTGTGTGTCCCACACTCGTTGGTTAGGGGCTAGTTGAAATAAACTTTAGGGCAGTTAACAGTTAGCAAATTTAATATGCCTAGTTACTGCTATCAGAAATATGGCTGTATATCAGCAAACACTACAGGAATACACAACTTTTGCAATTGCTTCAGGGCATAACAGTTATGTGCTACTCGCAGTTGTTAAAGCAATGCCTTATGAGTCTCTATGTTCATGGGATCAAGGTGCCCAGAAAAGTGGGAAAAAGTCAGTAAATGCTGCTGGTGAAGCAGTGCAATAATGCTATTCAAACTCAGCTGGCAGGCAAAAACAGGGTACAAAACAAATTAGAGTTGAAATAAATGGCAAACGTCTTGCAAGCACCATCAGTCAACTGAAATGAGTTAGCTGAAAGAGTTATTTATATATCCAAGAACAAGGTAAATGCCATGAGTCATGAATACAAATATTTCTTGTTCAAGCTAGGTCAATATCATATGGCTTTTTTAACAAGAAACATCTTTATTGAATTATCACTTATGGCATAGGCAATCATACCTTTATATAAATGAAAACAAGCCATAGTGACATATTTTCAGTTGCAAACATTATAGATCACATATTATCTTCTATACACTACTCGACAGTCAAACATTACATAGCTCATTCAGTTCCCGCCTTCCCTTAAACCGGATTCCTCCTCGAAAAACGTATTCCACATATATTGTTCCCAAATTCCCATTTTTTGTATGTCATTTGCTCCTAATCTTGCTCTAAAGATCTTTTATCCCTCTTCTTGTATTCGCTACTTCTAACGTGGTGGGTTTAGGCCTTCATTACAATTTTCTACTAATTGCATTTTTGGCAGCCACCAGAATTAAACTCAGCAAGGCGTTACTATGTCTGGGCAATTCCGATTCTGTATCATAGCTCAGAAAACAATTTCCTTAGTTACACCAGTTTGATCACCCAATATTTCTAACAAAGTAGTCTGCAGGGAATCTTTAAAATCTGCCAACTCATTATGCTCCCAATTATCTCTTTCTTCCCCATCATACGTATCTACAATGTTTGCAATCTACCTGAAGAGAAATTCTTTGCAGTCTGCTTGGGATAAAAAAGTATCTATGCAAACACCTTTAAGCAGAAAAACTAAATCTTGTAGACTTTGTTGCATATTTGAGAGCCATACCTATATTTTCCCATTGTTTCTTTGTGAATTGCTTATATTTTCCCATTGCTTCTTTGTGAATTGCTTATATTTTCCCATTGTTTCTTTGTGAATTGCTTATATCTTCCCATTGTTTCTTTATGAATTGCTTATCCAGTTTCTCTTCCCAATCCTGGTCAGTATCATATTGTTTATCAAAATTTAGCAAACAAATGCATCAGCACAATGCCAGCAGTGTTATTGTGATCCAAAATTTAGATCTACTGAAACCAAATATATGAGGAACAGTGCATAACAAGCAATATGAATAAATGAATGATACCAGCAGAAGCCATGTAAATACATGAATAATGCCAGCAAAAGCTTTTTGTTGTTTTTTTTTTTTTGTGTGTGTGGGGCAAACTGAACGTTGTGCATGTATACCTTATGTCATTCACCCCATTTGCCAGAATCTACCAAAAACAATATGCCACCACTGTTATGTAGCAGGATATACTCAGAGGATGGTAAAATATCTGTGCTTAGTCTTGACCCATGGAACTGCAAATCCAGGGTCAGAATAATACATGCCAGTCAATATTCCATCTCAGTGCTTGGTTATGTCACTGTAATATGCTTGCAATGTGACAGAATGAATACATACATACATAAACAAACAAACAAATAAATAAAAGCACCCTGCAGTGCTCAGTGCTACCTCTGCTCTTCTACGACACTTAATATATCATTCCTACTGCAGAACTGTGGGGAATCTTTAAATATGAGCAGAGGGGACACAAAAAAGTGCAAAGGTACAACTGCCATAGTAGACAGAAACATAGACCAACAAGCAAGCATTTTAAAATGTATCAATCATGCAGGCTCAACCAATACAGAAATCTTAACATTTCATCAAAGATGCACAAAGGCAAATTAAGGGGTTCCCAGCACAAAAAAGAAATAAAGAAAAAGCATATTTAAATAATGAGAAAAAAGCATATTTAAATAATGAGAAAAGTGATTTGTGTAATGGAAGAGTGGTAACTACCTCCCAACACCAGGATGTGAAGCATTAAGCCAAAACAATAATAGCGATTAAGGCATTCTGGGGAAAAAAACATTTAGTGATATGAATAATAACTATAAACCATAACAGTTTTACAAATTAAATAAATTTCGGCATATCTCATTGCAAAATAAATACATGAATGACTGAATGACTGACTGAAGAGGTTAACATTTAAAAGTGTTCATGGTGGTGTACATGGTGTATACATCACTGCTCATTCCTGCAAACCCATCGGCTATTTGTCAGCCTTAATATATTATTTAAAGCATCATTAGTTACCTGCTTATTCATAAATCACTGCTGCTGCATTATTTGGGTGTCATCTCACAGCAACAGGTTCTATGGTTTGATTCTCAGCCGGGATGCATTCTGTGTGGAGTCTGCATGTCCTCCCTGCATTTGTGTGGGTTTCCTCTGGGTGCTCTGATTTACTCCCACATTCAAAACACATGCGTCTGGAGTGCTTTTCCCTGGGCATCTGCTGAAAATAGGCTCTGTCCTAGTCAGACTTCCCCGGTCAACGAATGTTAAATAAATACAATTTCGCTTTTAGCTAAGTTTAATAAGCAGGTACTATGCTGTTGCTTAAGAAGAAAACTTTATCATGTGGTTAATTCAGCGAAATAAAACACTAGGTTCTGACAACAGACAACATTCAGCCAGGCAATATGCCTGGATGGCACAGTGGTGCAGCAGTAGTGCTATCACCTCACAGCAAGAGGTTCTCCAGGTCGATTCTCAGCTAGAGTGTCTTCTGTGTGGAGTCTGCATGTCCTCCTTATGTTCATGTGGGTTTTCTCTGGGTACTCCGGTTTCCTCCCCCATTACAAAGACATGTATCTGGAGCATTTCTCCCCAGCCCTCCAGTGAAAATTGGCATCGTTCCAAGTCAGACTTTCTCAGTAAACAAATGTTGAATAAATAAAATCTACATTACTTATTACATGTCTACTAGATAAACAGCAGATTTTAGTTAACCATCCTCCTTCTACTGCCCACTGTTACAGACATCTTAATCTTCTCACTCATTGCTGAATTTATTTCATGGCTTTCACCCCGTAACACACACAGTAAAAACAAGAAATAATATCCTCCCTCTCTCTCTCTCTCTGTCTCCCCCATCACTAAAAATGCTCCTTCACAGTAATTCTAAATATTCTTCTGTTTCTTCATCTGTTTCCATAGATAAAAGAGTTTCCTTTATTGGTTTTGTTAATTCCATCAAGGTGCTTATAAGTTTGCTTTATGTCCTCCTCCCTCATTTTTGCTTTTGGCTTGCTTCAGATAGCACCTAGTATGGACCTTGCAGTGGTTTGTGCTCAGTTCTTCAACTAACATCTGCAAAATATTCCCATGAAAGTTAACTCTCTTTCCCAGAATGCTTTGCTCCATCAGATGTCTTACCAACTACCTATGCAGCGGGATTTAACTTCAGCACACATACCATCTAGGTATGCCTTTACCCCTTCTTACTGCCCACTCTCATGACTTTCTTGCATTTAAGCTATCTGATATTATTATTCATTGTTTTTAGCATCTCTTTACTGCTGTGTACTGTTTTTATGCCTCACAAAGCCACGGTGGTGCAGCGGTAGCGTTGTCACCTCACAACAAGAGGTTCTCCCATTCAATTCTTGGCTGGAGCACCTTCTGTGTGGAATCTGCATGTCCTCCCCACAGTCAAGTGGCGTTTGAAAGACATGCATGAATGGGCGTGCCTTTGTTGAAGGTTGGGCATCGGGCAGGCACCTTGGCACCGTAAAAATCTACTGCCAATCATTAGCGGACCGGAGTTCCGCTGTGGCGACCCCTAACCGGGAAAAGCCGAAAGAACAACAACTGTTTTTATGCCTCACATGTGCTTTTCTTTAAATGAACTGTAATTAAGCTTCCATGTATTAGATTGTATCACTCTGTCTGGCTAAGAATGATACATAATTTCTGTACTGCTTTTTTTAAATGGTTTGCCATCTTAAGCAAACTTTGTTCCAGTGTAAACTAAATAACATTTATATTGTTACTACACCAGTGGTTATCTACTTGATATTGACTTAAGGCTTGAATCCTGACTGCCAGGCTTATGAGCCCTAATATGTTTTAATGTGTCAGGGTAGCCTTAATGAATGGTCATCACACCAGCTGATGTACTTCTGCTTTGGAATTTAGGTTATTGGCCTTAAAACACAGTAAACCTCATCACTTCCTAGCTTGATAACATTAATGTACTTGCTGTGTCACAGTTAGCTTCCTAAACAGCATGCAAAGTTACCACATCACACTGCATCACTGCTGCAGCATCATAGGAAGTTATCATATCATATGGCATCACTACTGCAGCATCACAGAACATCATCAAATCACACGGCATCACTACTTCAACATCACAAGAAGTTATCACATTGCACTGCATCACTGCTGCAACATCATAGGAAGTTATCACATCACACTGCATCACTGCTGCAACATCATAGGAAGTTATATCATATGGCATCACTGCTGCAGCATCATAGAACATAATCAAATCACATTGCATCACTACTGCAACATCATAGGAAGTTATCACATCACACTGTATCACTGCTGCAACATTATAGGAAGTTTCACATCACACTGCATCACTGCTGCAACATCATAGGAAGTTACCACATCACACTGCATCACTGCTGCAACATCATAGGAAGTTATATCATATGGCATCACAGAACATCATCAAATCACACTGCATCACTACTGCAACATCATAGGAAGTTATCACATCACACTGCATCACTGCTGCAACATTATAGGAAGTTATCACATCACACTGCATCAATACTGCAACATCATAGGAAGTTACCACATCACACTGCATCACTGCTGCAACATCATAGGAAGTTATTGCATCATATGGCATCACTGCTGTAACATCATAAAACATCATCACATCACACTGCATCACTACTGCAACACCATAGGAGGTTATCACATCACACTGGATCACTGCTGCAACATCATAGGAAGTTATCATATCAGACGGCATCACTACTGCAACAGCATAGGAAGTTATATCACACTGCATCACTGCTGCAACATTATAGGAATTTATCACATCACACTGGATCACTGCTGCAACATTATAGGAAGTTATCACATCACACTGGATCACTGCTGCAACATTATAGGAAGTTATCACATCACATTGGTCACTGCTGCAACATTATAGGAAGTTATCACATCACACTGCATCACTGCTGCAACATCATAGGAGGTTATCACATCATATAGCATCACTGCTGCAACATCACAGGACATTATTACATCACATTTCATGACTGCTGCAACATCATTACAATGCATCCTTGTTGTAGATTTACTGGAAGTAACCATATCAGGATGCATTATGAATGAGGTGCAAAATATCAATAACATTTGTAGCATCACTGCTTTGATGTTAATGTCAGTGTGCATTTACAACAATGTATTTAATGACTAGCTGTTCAACAAGCTAAGGCTTATATAACCACTTTATACCATTTGTTTTTTCTTTTCTTACAGATAAACTGTCCAGATGTTTGAGTCTTACATTTGGTCTGTTCCTCATACTATTTGTGGTTTTCTGGCAAATCATTAAGGACTGACATCACTAAATAATGACATATATTTGAGTTTCAGACTTCATATCCATCAGAAAATGCAGGCTAACACAAATACTGTTAGCTTAGCAAATTTCTACATTTGTAAGCACAATATTTAAAACATGTCCCTGTTTTTGAGCCTCTGTCCCTCCATCATTTTAGGATTTGTCCGAATTTCTTACACTAAGAGGTTGAGAGATACGACACATATATGTATGTATGCAGATATCTCTTCACCTATCCAGTCATTTATTTTACCTCAAACAGACTTGACCCAGGCCATGTTTCCAAACACCCCAACTCTCTTTCCACAAATACCAACCTACCTTCTGCTCCCCACATTCTAAACCAAACATCCCACATATCAACACCACAAACTTAAATAGCTTACATATTTAAGTAGTCTAACCACATTGATTAGATACTCATCCTAAGCAGCTGTACTGAACTCAGCCTAGACTAACCACATTGATTAGCTACTTATCCTATGCAGCTGTACTGAACCTGGCCTAGACTAACCACACTGATTAGGTACTTATTCTATGCAGCTGTACTGAACCCAGCCTAGACTAACCACATTGATTAGGTACTTATCCTATGCAGCTGTACTGAACCTGGCCTAGACTAACCACACTGATTAGGTACTCATCCTACATAGCTCTACTTAACCCGGCCTAGACTAACCACACTGATTAGGTACTCATCCTATGCAGAGGTACTGAACCTGGCCAAGACTAACCACACTGATTAGGTACTCATCCTACACAGCTGTACTTAACTTGGCCTAGACTAACCAAACTGATTAGGTACTCATCCTAAGCAGCTGTACTGAACCCAGCCTAGACTAACCACACTGATTAGGTACTTATTCTATGTAGCTGTACTGAACCCAGCCTAGACTAACCACATTGATTAGGTACTTATCCTATGCAGCTGTACTGAACCTGGCCTAGACTAACCACACTGATTAGGTACTCATCCTATGCAGAGGTACTGAACCTGGCCTAGACTAACCACACTGATTAGGCACTCATCCTACATAGCTCTACTTAACCCGGCCTAGACTAACCACACTGATTAGGAACTCATCCTACATAGCTGTACTTAACCTGGCCTAGACTAACCACACTGATTAGGTACTCATCCTATGCAGAGGTACTGAACCTGGCCTAGACTAACCACACTGATTAGGTACTCATCCTACACAGCTGTACTTAACCTGGCCTAGACTAACCACACTATTTAGGTACTCATCCTATGTAGCTGTACTGAATCCATCCTAGACTAACCACACTGATTAGGTACTCATCCTACACAGCTGAACTTAACCCGGCCTAGACTAACCACACTGATTAGATACTCATCCTACACAACTGTACTTTACCTGGCCTAGACTAACCACACTGATTAGGTACTCATCCTACGCAGCTGTACTAGACCTGGCCTAGATTAGAACTGAACCTGGCCTAGACTAACCACACTGGTTAGGTACTCATCCTAACGAAACTGATTAGGTACTCATTTTGCACAGCTATACTGAACACTAAGCCTACAATCCTCACCAAGCCTTATGTAGCACGATGTAACCCACCCATATCATCAGTCATCTGAAAAATAACATTCACCAGTGCAGGCAGCCTACTTACTCCACAAACTCAAACAGAAGGCTTGTTTACCTCCAACAATTCACAGTAGGAATCACTGAATTATGGTTAAATCTACCCCTCTGATTTAAGCCACCATTTTACCAACTACAGTTAGCTAAAGAACCCTAGACCTGGCACAAGAACTGGAAGAGTACTCTCATCCTTATTAAACATAACAGCAAGGCAACTCTTTTAAGTCAAAATACCTCAAAGAATGATTCCAATTCTGAACTGGATAACCATAAAATTATACCACTAAAAAACCCTTCAGTTCTTACTAGTAACTGCCTACCCTCCAACTTGCAAGGCAACTTAGTGGAGAGAACATTTACATCAATGAGTCTAATACACTACAACAAATAGGTATGTTACACTATTAAGAGATTTTAACTTGAACTATCTTGGGTCCTCTAACCCAGACATGTTGGATTTTCTCTCAAACAAGGGCCTAACACAAAATATTAGGCAACCAGCCAGACCAAACATTATCTCAAATAATAATTCTCTCCTAGATCACCAAATTACCAACATATCTAAAAATCACTGACATAACAGTCATTCCTATAATATTGAGCTATCTTCTGTCATGCTTCTTTCTCACTAATTAATTCCATCAAAAGTCCATCCACCCAGGTTCATTACCTTCAGACCCAAAATACACAAAATACCTTGACAATAACAAATAAACTCAGAAAATCCTTCTAGTCCTCAATCATCTCAGAAAATGACCCATTATATGCTTTAGCACTTATAAATAAATGTATTTTTCTTCAACACACCTACTTTCCCAAAGTCACTAGGTATTTCAAAAGTACAACTACTGATTGTCCCCATAACTAAAATCATTTTAGAAACTAAAAAGCACATCATAGTCCCTTTGGAAGCAGTCTTCCAGATTAGGAAATAGGCAAACATTTATCCACCTCAGAAATCTCTCAAAAAAGCCAACAAACTACACAAAGCTAACTTCTTACAAAGGCAACAAATGTCTCTAAAAAGATGAAAAACAATTTTAGTACTTTGTTAGCCAGATTTCAGGAATAACAAAACCTTTGACTTCTTCAGTGAATGTTTCACCCTTTTCCCCTACGTCTTCCACCTTTTCTTTAACAATTTATTCTTACATGATCCCTTCCTATACTCCCACCTTCTACTTAAAAAATATGCCATTACAAGTATTAAACAAACACTATCAAACACCCCTTCCTGGGTCATGAGGATTATCACCATTAACAATTTCTTTGCCTGAATCACATGATCCATTTATTCCTTAACTTATAAAATCTTTGGATCACAAAAATGCAATGCCCAGTGCATGGAAAGAATCTGCAGTTAAACCCTTTCCTGAAACATTTAGCCACAAAAGATTTCAGACCCTTATCTTAACTACCCAGCCTGAGAAAAAGAATAGAAAAATACAGCATCCTGTCCCCATGCCAACATGTTGTCCCCCTTTGGATGGTTGTAACACTATGATGTCTTATGCATGCTCTTAGATGATATACTTCATAACATGGAGTGAAGCCAACTCATAGGTACTGTTTTCATCAACTCCACCAAAACATTTGATCTGTTAGATCACAAACTATGAGTGAATGACTTGCAAAAGCAGGGGTAAGTAGAAATTCAGTACCTACTCACCCAGAGAAATTTCAAAATCCAGACTTGGGATTGCTTCTCACCTTACTCCTCACAATCTATAGCTGTCCCTCAATGAAAAGTCCTTTGACAACTCCAGTCTAGCTTTTTTCCACTCCTATTCATGTTCTCCATTACTAATCTTCCATCTCGTCTAACACACACACACACACACACACACACACACACACACACACACACACACACACACACACACACACACACACACACACACACCATAACTCTCAGCTGTACAGATCTTTGCATAATGTCCAGATTTTTGCCTCATATTTTTGTCCTGTTCCACTTACATTTTGTGACTTTCTGGATTTTTAATGCAAATCAATGAGGAAAGAATTTGCTAAATGATAATTCATTTGAGTTTCAGACTTCATATCTTTAGAAAATGCATAGTAACACAAGACCTTTTATTCTAGCAAATGTCTAAGTTTATAAGAGAAATATTTAAAATGTGTCCCTATTTTTGAGGCTTTGTCCCCCTATTATTTTTGGATTTATACTGATTTTTTGTGGTAAGAGGTTTAGAGCTACGACACATGCACACACACACACACACACACACACACACACACACACACACACACACACACACACTACTGATTATTCAGTATGCAGATTATGCGGTCATTTACAGGTCTTAAACCTCCTATGTCAAAGAGAAAGACATATCATTAACACACTAGCTTATTCTTAACAAACTAATTTTTAAAAACCTACAAAACAAACTTCTTGCAGTTTGGAACAAGACAAAAACTCTTCTGCCACACCCAACTGGAGCATTCTCTGGATAACACAAACCATTTGAAAACGCATCATATATACCTAGGAATCAATCTAGATGAGTCTCTATACTTTTAATTCCATCTCAATAATATTCCGAAATTTACAATGTCCTTTTCTGTGCCAAGAAGATTTTTCACTTCCTCTCCCTGAAGGCAGTGCAACCATTGGAAAAGGAGTCTTATGCACCCAACAACAAACTGTCTTACTTATTATCATCAAAGCATCCAAGAAAAAAAATTCAGACATTCCAAATTGCAGCCAAAAAGATTTGTAGATTTATTATCCTGTCCTGCGCCAGAAACATATCATTGCTCAGTTCTTTCAAAGCAAAGTGGCTTTCTACAAAACAAAGATACAATCTACTCTTTGTGTCCCCAGCCCACAAACTTACACATCTTCAAACCTTTCATTTTATTCTCTTACAAGAAAGGCAGCCTTCTACAACCTTAGATCTCTTTCTTCCCTCTCTCTCTAGCCAACCTACTAAACAAATTCCATATCACAGACTGCAACTTCTCTATTGTGCTGTGCTTCTTCAGATAAGGAAATCTCTTCCAGAAGACTTATGTTCAAACTTTTCCTTACAAGAATTCTGACACAATTTCAAAAATGTTCTCCAAAGAAAAATAACCTGCATGTGCTTCAATTCTTAAGGAATCACCTTAAAATTAAACCAGCACCTCCTCTCTTATGTATGCCCTCCCATATCTGCACTGTAGACAAGAAAACTTTAGCTACTCCATTACATCTTTCTCTTTTTCTTTTACTGTTGCATTTCTTAAACTATTGTCCGCTCTCTCCCCTCCTACAAGACATATTTGGATGGCATAGTGGTACAGTGGTTTGTGTTGTCGCCTCACAGCAAGAGGTTCTCCAGTTCGATTCTCAATTGGAGTGCCTTCTGTGTGGAGTCTGCATGTCCTCCCTGCATTCATGTGGGTTTCCTATGGGTGCTGCGGTTTTCTCCCATGTTACAAAAACATGCATTTGGAGTGTTTCTCCCTGGGCCTCCACTGAAAATTGGTTTGCTCCAAGTCAGACTTTTTCTGTAAACAAATGTTAAATAAAAAATATCTCTGCCTCCTAGTCTTTTTCCCTCCTCAGATAGTTCTATTTTTACCTTCTAATACCCATTGTCACCTTTCAACACTCCCTTACTTGAATATACCATAAATATTGCATATACTTAGAATGCCACCATCGTAAACGCTACAGATCTAACCTTCCATTACTGCCACACAATTGTACTGCATTTATTTTAACTCTATGTAGAATTTTTGTGTATTTATTTGTTTGGTTATATTACTTCTGTGCTATGTTTTTACACAGTATTTACCATTTCCCAACTTGGCCTGAAAATAGTCTATATGAATCGGTATTCAGCAGCAGAAAACAAAGAAAAAATAAAATACAATAAAACAAATAAAACATGGGTAACTTGCAGGATCATCAGTTCATCCGTGGAGCCCCTTTGGGTTGTGGGATGAGAACAGAGCACTTGGGGAAGTAGTTGTGGATATTGGGTATGACCACACTCCACATTAGAATGTACCCCAGACAAAAGCAAAATTGCAGAATCAAATGTTGGGATGAGGCTGCGATGGTAACTGCAGAGCCACTTTAATAAAAAGTAAATTGCTCAATTATGCATAGAAATGATATGGCTGAATTCAGCTATAAAGTATATTTGTAAAAAAATCTAAAAAAAAAAATTGTTAAAAATCTTAATTGGCATGTCATATAGCAAAACCCAGTTCTAATGTATTCACTAAATGCAGCAAACTGATACAACATATATGAAATAGTATGCTGGTCAACATTAAAGCAGTTCAACCAAACTACATGTCATTTCCAACTTGTTTAGCTGGCTACAATGTTCTGTGATGCTTCCTTATTTTACAGTTACTGTTGTTGTTATTGTTGTATCTTTCGGCTTTTCACTTTTAAATAATTTCATGGGATATGACTGTTTCATGTCATTGTGCTAATAGAAATCTTTGCAATATGTGGCTAAGGAAACAAAGGAATAGGAGACATTTGTTGCAATCTGCAGTGGGAAAGCAACACTATGCTTTGATTACAACCACTATTCTGTGATACCCATCTTGAACTTTCAGATGGGAGACTGAGTAACATATTTGTTGGAGTAATTCATATGACAGGGGGACACACTGCTAGTTACCTTATGCAGAAAGTATTGCCTCTGCTGCACAATTGTCCTTAGTTAAATTCGTGTTTAATATGTATTTATCATGCTTTAACAGTCCTGGTGTGCCCTGTCTTCCACTTTTATTTTTTTTGCTGTTGGCAAAGTAAAAACATACAACATGCTAGCATAGTATATAATCCTTCCAAGTTTTACTGTATAGGTTATGCAGAGAAAATCCTTTATGTGAGTGACTGTGGTCAAGCCCTCTCTAGCAGAAAGCTCTGAGCTGTTAAGATACTTATTTTATATAAACCTGACGCGTTAAATTATTTGCATTATTGTCACCTACTTTTGATGCAAAATAATTGATGATATCATGATAGGCATGGCGAGGCTCAGTTGCTGGCTGAAGGCTAGAACTTGGTTGGCTATTTCTAATTTCTCGATTCATTAGCAGGGTACATCTGATTCAGACAAAGTCATTCCTACAGAAATAATGAGGCTGCATATTGGAGCTTTCAAAGGCAGTTTTAAAATTAAATAACCCCAGAATGCATTGCACTTCTGATGATTGCAGATTTCTGTCGCTGCTGTCCCTGCATAGTTCTGTATGCTATGATTTTGCAAATACTTAATTGACATTACGAAATGCAATAATAAACTGTAAATCACAACGAAAGAAAACTAATTTAATCTGTAGTATTTTATTACCAGACATCAACAAACCATCTCTGAAATAGTGATTTAATAAGGATGACATGCTTAATATCTTATCCCTTGCACTAATCAGACGTGTGCATGCTGGGAGAATGTTGGTTTCTGTAAAGTCATCTCCCAGAAGTCTGTTTCCATAAGCAACAAACATCAAACTGCATTAAGGAGTGAGCACCACTGTTAGCAGCACAATTTGGAAGTTTAGTAGTTTGATGTTTATAAAACCTACATTTTTTTTCACTCATTTTAGGAAGTAAGGAGGTTAGTTTTGCTTTTGCTTTTTAAAACTGTTGTTACAGTTCATTGACAGTGAGTTTCTACAGCTGAATGCTGAAGACAGAAGCAGGAACAATTATGTTCACTGCATTATTTCTCTTTTTTTTCACAGCTGTGCATCCATGGAGTTGGAATACTTATGTAAGACCTGTACAGAGGCTTGAAGCCCTCACATGGGAGGTGCAGTGACTTAGCTTGCCTACTTCATCTTAGAAATACTTGACTTTTTTTTAAACTTTCTTTTCATTTTCACTGGTACTGGTTTTGTGGTATTTTTTTTATTTGTTTAGATACTTCCACTGATTCATCATGGCTCTCTCTATGTTGACTCTGTTAAAAAGTGTATCTTCTTTGTCAGTTTCTTCCAGAAAAATGCTAGAATCACAATTTTGACATCTCACAACACATTGCTGCTTTAGCTGAACAGTGCTGCAGAGTATAATTACTTTAATTGTGCAACATTCATTATGCATTGTTGGCATAGTGGATAAGGTTTTCACCTACCATTGACAATGTACAAGGTTTGATCCTGACCTCCAGCTAATGCGTCTATGACATATGCATGTTTTCTCTATGTCTCTTTGGGTTCCTCCCACCTCCCAAAAACAGGCTGGGTGTTTCCACCCAAGAATGGAGTTGTGGACAGCTGCACAGAATCTAGATAGTGCCCTATAGGGGGAGGAATTGTATAGACAAACCACTTTGGGCATCAACTGTGGTGCACAGTGTCCTGCATAAAGAAGAATATGGATCGCAGACTATATACCACGGCAGGGTTATTCGACAATGTAAAAACTGGCTCCAGGTGATCTGGTCATGACAACTAATTTTGCCAAAAAGAGGCATGGGTATTTGCCAGTGATAAGTGTGTTGGGCACCCAGCCTACTCCAACCTATACCAGGGTACCATGCTAATGGTGGGAGGGGTGTATATGCCCCTATTTTCTAGCGTATGCCTTCAATAAAGCCGAATATCCATAAGTCAATAAGCAGATAGTTGACCAGTATCCAGTTGCCCAACTTGAGTTACCTGGCATAATTATGTTGAGCGAAACCTGGATGTAAAACCAATCAACATGTCGAACATGAACTAAATATGGCTACACTCAATATACAGTCACTGAGAGGATGTACTTTGGAAGTGGACGAGATGATGGTAAGGAAGAGGCTGGACATCTTCTATATCCAAGAGACAGAATGGAAGGTCACTGTAGCAAAGCCATTTGGCTTGGAACCCAGTTTCAGTTACTAATGAGGAGGACAGACTAGAAGTGGGGCGGGAACTATGGCAAAGGGAAGTCTTTAGAAGATGGAGAGGGATGTCATCCGAATTAGTGACTGACTTATGGCAATCAGATTTCAGTGCAGGGATAGGGCCCTATTCATAATCTCAGCCTTTGCCCCACAGCAGGGTTATAATAGCAAGGAAAAGAGTCCATTCAGGCAGCAGTTTCAGGACTCAGTAGATAAAACAGGACAGCATGGGTTGGTATTAGTAATGGAGTCCTAATGAACTCATTGGGATAGACAGAATAGGACATGAGGACTGCCAGGGTCCACATAGGCAGGGCAACAGGAATAAAGAAGGAGAGGTGATTCTAGACTTTTCTCTGGCAAAGGACTTGATGTTGGCCAACACATGGCTCAGCAAGAGAGACAGAGAGAGAGAGAGAGAGAGAGAGTCACAATATCACATACAACAATGACCAACATGGAACTCATGTAAACTTCCACCTAGTAAAGAAAAGGCATTAGTGTAGAATTAAAAATTGCAAAGTCATCCCCAGTGAAAAAGCTGGCCCACAGCATAAACCACTTTTTACCACAGTCAGATGCAAGCAGTCATCAAAGAAGGGTCTTAGGTCAACAGAGACCAGGCTGAAGACCTGCAAGTTGAATGGAGAGAAAGTACAATAATTCAAGGAATTACTCAGGCTTCTAGCACCTCAGTAAGAAGAAGAAATAGGTGGAGTTGCAGAAGAATGGCAGCACCTCAAAACAGCATGTATGAGGACTACAAAACATGTATGTGGTGGAGCCAGGTATGGAAATAAGGTACATAAAGAAAGCTGGGTTCCAACTTCGGGAAACTGACTCAGTAGATGGCACATAGAAAATATATCAAGTTGCAAGGCAAACACAAAAAGATAAACAAGATAATCAGACATCCGTCATAATGGATGCCTGCGACAACCTGCTTTCTAGTCCACAGGACATCAAAGGCAGATGGAGGGAGTACTTCTAGCAACATCTGAATGAAGGAAAAAAACAGATGCTATATTGCTCCCAACACAGTATACAATGAAATATGAAGAGGATCCCATCCTGAAAGAAGTAAGAACATCACTCAGAAAATGAATCAGGGAAAGCAGCAGGGTTGGATGAGGTCACAGCAGATATGATGAACATGTTGGGTGAGTTAGGGGAGAAAAGGCTCCAGAGAGCATTCATAGCAGTATGGAGAGATTGGTGTACCCCAGATGACTAGAGAACAAGCATCATTAGTGCCAATATACAGGAATAAAGGGGACATTCCCAACTGTGGGCACTATAGGTATCAAAATCCTGTCTCACTGCAGGAAAGTTCTGGAGAGGGTAACTACATAGAGTAGTAGAAAGTAAGATGGGAGATGAGCAGTTTGGATTCAGATCAGGATGCAACACAACTGACCCAATGTTAGCAATAAGACAGATAGCTGAATAGAAGCTAGAGATAAGGAAAGAGTCCAAATGGGCATTCCTAGACTTGTAGAAAGCATATGACAAGGTCCCAAAAAAGCTGATTTGGGCAGTCCTGTGACAGTTTGAAGAAACAGAATTAGAAAGTACATGGACCCAATATCGCAAGCATGAACAGTATCCAGACCCACAGAGAGGTTACCAGTGGGAGTGGGTGTACATCAGGGTTCCACTCTGAGCCCCCTGCTGTTCATACTGGTGATCGACTACACTGGAAAACAGGTTGGAGGGGACAGATCAATAAAGCTGTTGTATGCAGACGAAGTGGCATTACATGCAAACTCTGCACAAACTTCAGCACATGACAGGGGAATGGAAATGAAACTTGTAGAATGAAACGGAGTACAGAAAGATAAGGCAGTTGTAATGACAGCGAATGGGACAATACGAAGAAGCTGAGAACTGAAATAGGAGTGAAAATAGTGCAACAGGTTAGAAGCTTCAAGTGTCCGCTAGGGGTAGTTGAGAAGAGGGGAAGTCTGAATGAGGAAGTCAAAGCAACAATCATAGGGACTGCAGACAACTGGCACAAAATGTCAGGAGTAGTGTGTGACAGAAGAATGGCAAAGAAAATAAAATGTAAGCTGTAAAGAATAGTGGTGTGACTGGTACTAGTGTACAATACAGAAACCTCAGCAGTGAGGGAAGAGCAATTGTGGAAGGTAGAGGTGATGAAGGTCAAGTGCCTAGAGATGGATGGTTGGATGCATAGTGTTGGGACAGACTAAGAAATAAGGACATCAGAGCAGAATCTCAAGTAGTTCCAATTGCAGAAAAGGTCAAAGGGAATACATTATGGTGGTTAAGGCACATGTACACAAAAGCAGAAGACAATCTGCTGAAGAAGATTTGAGACAGACAGGAAGAAGACAAGAGGAACTGAGAGCATTTAACAAAGATGTGGATGGATTTTGCTAGAGAAAACCTGCGACAGTCAGGCATGGCTGTTGAAGAAGGTAAGAGAGTGACACTGAATTAAGAGAGATGGCAACAGTTGACATGACACCCTGACCCCATGTAGAAAAATGGGAAAAAGTGGTCATTGCTAACTATTTTTCCCCATTCCTACTAATACTTTTCCCCTGTTAATGCTTAACTAATGCATTTCCAAGTAAGAAAGTGCACTTCCTTTTTACGTAAAAGTGCTGCAACTTTTTCAGGAACCTGCTATTCACTGCTTAGGGTGTTTCTTCTCAGGAGTACTTCAGAGCTGGTTCACTGTTAGTTGAGCTGTGGACAGTGCTGACAACTGTGCAATGCTCTGTCCTAAAAGAAGACATATTTAATGAATTAATAGCCTATTTATTGGTTGGATACCACCTTTGTGTTTAATTAAATTCTCAGCATGTGCCTGTAGTGGTATATTAGTACTAATATGTTTAGAAGATGTTATCATAAACAGTTGCTTTAGCTGAGCCAAAGATGTGATCTAGATAAAACATAATTACAAATGTCAGACCTACATGCTAAGAAATAATTATTTGTCTTGTCTTTACATTCACGGATTCATTATGCTAACTGCCTTGAAGGGCTATTTTAAGCTTAGCCAGTAACCATTGATCAGAATCAAACCTTGTACTTTTTGCTTATAAGGTGAAGACCTTAACCAGTATGCCAAACCCTGCCGATTATGCTAACTCCTAGCTATCCTTTTCTGTAGAGCGATTCATTTTCTTGACACGCTTTCATCCCTTCTCTCTCTCTGTTAAGAAAATGGCCGATAGTTCTACCCCACTTGTCAGCTCCAGTGTCATCTGGAATTGCTGATACCATGTAAAACCTAGTGTTCAGTCCAAAATGATGCAGGTGATACGAACCTGAAAGAGCTCTGGAGGGCTATATGCATCTTTTTATTTTTCCCAGTTAAATAAGGTTGGTCAGTTAATTTGCATATGCCTAACAACAAAATGATCAGATTTCATCCTCTTTATCCCATTCTGTGCAGTTACTCTTTCCTGCCAGTAGTGTCCTTTAGGAAGCTTCACTGTGACATCACAGTCCACATGCCTCCTTTGTTTATACTGATAGGCTACTTCTGCTTACATCACAAGTTTGTAACTGCAGAATTAATGTCTTCAAATAAGGAGGTCTACTGAATGGGGGATGCAAGTGGAGTCATTCACCCTGCCAAAAAGATTAGATTTGTGCTGCATAGTTAATTGGCTCTGACAGCTAATTCTTGATCTTTTTAAATCAATGTGATTGCATTATGTGGGTTGTGAGTTAGCTTTCTGTAGTGATTCCACCTTGGTCTCTGCTACATAATATAATAGGAATTTGTTTTTTTTTTTAGATATACTGGCCTTTGTTCTGCTAAAGACTTGTTTTTTTGTGAAGTTCTGACAAAGCAAAGCAAACATTCATACTGATTCTTCCTGATGGTTGCATTTAAATTACTAATACTTTTACTAAGCTGGCACTTATTTCAGCTTTTTTGCTTTCAGTCCTGCAAGATGTCTTAAGGTATCTTAGTTGCTAGACTGTTATTCATTATATGTCAGTGTCATCGGTTGTTTTTACTTTTACTTTTACTGTTGACTGATTCCCATTTGGCAGTGTTAGGCACTGAAGGTCTTTCTATGACCCATAGTCACATGCTCTACTTGTGTTAAAATAAACTCTATTTCTGCTGCCTTAGTGACTGATTTCTGTCCCATCATTTTGTTACAAAAATTTCTAACCATACTTTTGGATTCTGTCTTCATTTTCTATAAAGTTTCTGCTTAAATGTTTGAAGAGTTCATTGGTGAGTTCTCTCTCCTGTTCCCCAGCCTTTTCACTCTGTCTCACAAATTCATGTATGGGATTCCTCCTCCATCATGTTACTAAATGTATGTGTCTCCTTTAAAAGCTACCAGTATAAATGCTTATTTTTATTTTCACTGCTCAAAGTGAGAGAAGGCAAAGAAAAAGTAGCTAGTAAAGATTTAATCTACCAACCCCTTCCCTAATGAGTCAACTCAATATATCGCTTCCAAATTTAATGTCCAATTCATTCAGACAATCACTTGCCTTTTAAACAGTTCTACCTCACTTAATACATCTAAAATTCCAGTTCAGAAATACACTAATGCAAACACTATTTTCTGTTTAACCACTGTATGTGGCTCCAGAATTAAAAGATACAAATTAAAAGCATCACTATTAGCAGATAATCTTCCATCTGAGCACATCAAGTTGGTTGCATATGTTCTGGGCTACACAGTCTCTATACTTATAACTAAGACCATTAAGGAATCCTATGTTCTCCTCATCTGGAAAAAATCATTCATCATACATCATATATCATACATCATGCCATTTCATGAAGGGGGAAACTTCTGCTGATCTATCAAAATACTATCCAGTTGCCATTCTTCCTCCGTTTCCAAATTTTTTGAAAATTACCTTCACTCACAAATTCTTGCATGTTCTTTAGACTCTTTACTCCTATCTACTGCACAACTTGGTTTCTAGCCCTACCACAGTACTGCCACTGCACTGCTAAACTTTTTTAAAAACAATGAACCTTGACAGGAATGAGTACAGGATGATTCCAGCCATGTTCGTGGACCACTCCAAAGCTTTCAATAACATCTAGATCCAAATATGCCAGCGTAAGCTGGCCAATCTAGGACTATCATCACCCACCATGTAACTGGTTATACAGGTACCGCTCAAACACATCTCAGTCCATAAAACTGCAAGATCAGCTCTCCCTTTCTGCAGGTGTCCATTTATGATCCAATTTAGGACCTCTTTCAATCACCATATTTATTAACAGACTATATTCTGCCATTATACCTGCCAAGGTGATTCAATATGCAGATGATTCCCCATCATTTGCTCTGCCTCTGCATTTCAATAACTCCAAACTCTAATACAAACTGCTTTTCCAGTGTTGATTCTTGGCTGGCAGATACACAGTTATTATTGAACCCACTTTAAACTAAACTTCACAGTTAAACTGCATTTAAGTATGACCTCCTCCTTTCATATTACTTCAGCCAATAAAACAAAACCTGAGGCAGTATCACATTCCCAACTTTTAGATATTATTATTATTACTGATGATAAGTTGAAGTTTGACCAAGGTATCCAAACCACTGTAAAAAAAACCTTCTTCATTAATCAAAACCTTATCTGACAAAGAAGAGCATAAGACTTCAGCAACTGCTTAGTTATGAATAACCCTTTTAAACATTTCTTCAATTTAAACTTTAAAGATAAACAAACTGGCACAATATATGACAACATAACTTGATTTTCTGTCAGACTTTACTGTAGAACACATCAGTGTGAAGCCCGAAGAGTTCCAACAGGATGAAACTTACAACTATCTTAATTTCTCTCACCTAAAAATAATACATGCTTTCATTTATCATCCAGACAACAATGCCAGTCATTACTAAACCATATGCAAAAATATTCAGATGGCAAAGCTCTGCACTCCAAGAGAAAACTCCTACTACTGCCAGCAATATCAAATAACACAAGAGGAAGTTTCCTTTATCCTTACCGTGTTGCAAAGCTTTGCAAAACAATTTTCCTAATGCTGTGGTTCACTGAAAATTCACAAAAACTTAAACCTCTTCTACAGCTACACCAGAAAAATATTTTGGATTTGTTACTTTGTTCCTGCTCTTTAACAATTGGTTAATTAGACTACCATATTAAATGTGCAACAACCAAATAGTAAATTTGTAATTTAATTTACATACCCGCAAAAGGCAAATGTATCCTCCACTGTAGTATGCTACTTTCTAAGCTCTATTATTTCAGTTTTCCCTGTTATTCTGTTAGTCATCGACCTTTTATACAGAAAAACAACTCATCTTCCATATTGTATTTAACATCTAAATATCTTAAACATGCATTTCTGCTAACATAATCATTTATATTTGTAAATTGTAAAACAAATCTCTAATTAGTCCTTCAATTATTTCTTTGTCATTATTGTATTTTTGTTTACCTGAAACCTTATTTTCTATTCTTTTTAGACTTCTCCAGATCTGTTTTTAACCCACTGAGGTACACAACTGATATTTTTCCTGTATATATCATGTAATGTTTCTATGTAATTTTAATTGTTACATTCATCATCTTGGTTTTCAAAAATGTTGTTACATTGTTATGGTTACTTAGCTATCATCTTTCTTCATTATCTTGTTCTAAAGGTTCATATGTTGTTGTCAATGGAGTTTTTATCCTTGGGCTTTCATTGAAAATGGACTTTCCCAGTCAGATTTCTCAAGCAAACAAATGCACTAATTAAATAAATAAATACTTCTGGCATCGTCCTTATAAGATTTGTTAATTTCAAGTTCTCTTAGTGTGGTTCAACTAAACGTTGGTCCATTGCCTGATAACCATACACTAACAAATCTCAATAAACAATGTTTATAATTAGCTTACTTATCTTTTATTAACTGGGTTTATCCCACTAAGCTATTGGCCTATTTTCAAATGAGACAGGAGTTGGTATTTATTCGACTTCAGGAAATTTGTCCAGGGTTTTGACGAACTTCCCCTACTTGTCATTGTTACGAGTGGGACCCATTTTGCAGGAGTACTTCCAGATTATGTTCCAAGCATAGAGGTGCCCCAAGAAATAGGGAGGTAAATGGAGAGAAGGAGATAATGGAGTGGTGAGAGAAATGGAGGAGAAAGCCAATATCAAGACCAGAGAATGTGTGCAGGAGTCTGAGAAGATGTTTCAAACAAATCTGCTGGATTGAGATGAATTGGTAAATGGTGGTTGTATAATTACAACCCTCCAGTTAGGAGGGCTGTAAGATGCTTCACGTAAAGAAACTGTGATGCAGAGTGAGCCATAAAATGAAAGAGATGTAACCTGGAGATATATTATGGAGGAAATAAAAAAGGAGGCTGCAGAGACAATCATGAAGATTAGTGGTAAGATGGAAAAGAAAACATATGTAGAGAAAGTAAAACAATGCAAAAGGGGAGTATCAAAAAGAAGGCAGAAAAAATGAAAAACAAAAGGACTTAGTAAAGATTGAAAGTAAAGAAGACAGAGAGACAGGTATGAAGTGTGGGACAATTTAATAGCTCCTTTGGGTATAAAAGCACATGAGGTAAGAACATTTATTCTCATTAATAAAGATACATTTTGTGAAATTATATTTGACACTGTTTTTTCAATGGAAAATTTTCTTGGAGAATATGAAAAAAGAAAGACTGTAAACCATAGATACAATCATTTAACAGGGAATGAAAAAAAGAAAAATTCATCTACAAGTTTGAACAAAGGTTGAAAGAGAGACTTTAAAAGGACATTCGTAAAATTTATGCAAATGAAGTACTGGACATTTCAAAAGTTTATGACAAAAGGGGTTTATGGACTGGTGGATGTGACTGTAATAAAAATAGAAAGAGAAAAAAATTATACATAGACCAACATGATAAATTTAGAAGGGAACAGGGGTGTCGTAAAATACTAGAGACAACCCAAAACATTTTTTGGTGTGAGTGGAAAAGGACACTTGATAAGAAACTGTGATAAAAGAAAATGTTATATTTGTGGGGAAATGGGACATGATGCAAAAAATGTGAATTGAAATGGAATAAATGTAACAAAACTGTACATATATGGATGGGGTGTAAAAATAAAAATAAGACTAAGGAAAAAGAAAGAAAAGAAAATGAACAAAGAGAAGAAATTCTAGAAGTAGTAAAATAGAAGAAAAATTAGACAAGAAAAAATATTAACGAAGACACAGAAGATGGTTCTGAAATAAGTGATGAAGAAGACATAAACTGTGAAGTAGTAAAAGAAAACAATCTATTGATAAAAGGGTAAAAGACAGATAAAGACAATTTAAAAGGATAAGTTCAAAGAAAAAAGAAATGGAATAAAAAGAATATATACAGCTAATGATTGGGGTTGGTACAATGGTTAAGGTGCTTGACTCACAGGCAGGTGAAGTGTTTGATTTCCACCTTTGGGAATTGAAATTGGATAGGCTTAGAATGGCCTACTACGAAAGCTAGCCTAGTAATTAACTATGAACTTATGAAGCCAGGAATCTAAGGAAAATGAAAATTTTAGAGTGCTTTCTGTAAATGTGAATAGTATTAAGAATATAGTAAAAAGAGTAGGGATTTCTGAGTGGGGTAATACATGTGATGTAGATGTAACTACTTTAGAAGATACAAGATTTTTAACAAATGAAGAAAAATTAAAAACAGGGAAAATATGGAGAAGAAAGATAATCTGGAATTTGGGAAATGGGAGATGTTCTGGTATAGCTGTATTCAGTAAAAATGGTAACAATATTCGATTTTACTTTAGCAAAAATGAGAAGATTAACCAATGTAGATTTAAAATGAAAATCACAAGTATATAGAACTATAACATTATATCTTATACTAATTGTAACGAAAGGGAACACTTATTTCATTAGATTTTAGACTATATAAAAATATGTCATCCATAAAAAGAAATGAAATGATAAGAGAAACATGTTATAAGTTATAAGATGTAGTAAGTTAAAACTTTGGGACAACAATTCATGGACTTACAAAAGGTTTATGTATAGAACTGAAATTAGGAAGTGAGATAGTTGAAATAGGATTTTATGGTCGTCTTGCAATGTGGCTAAACAAGGAAAAACAAGGAATATATACAAATAGGAAAAGGGGTAAAAAGGATAAATGAGAACGCATGGAATGAAGGAGGAAAGTGATGAGTAATACAGTTACGGAAAGATCACATTCATGTGAAAACATTTTGTAATAACTAGTCTGAATGGTAGATGATATTTAAGGAAAAATATAATAAATGTTTTTACAGTGGCAATATGATGTGAGAAAAATTTGGGGTATGGCAAAAAAGACTAAAACAGAAATGAGTGTATAAATGAAGAAATCAAATGTTACCAAGAAAAATATTTTTGTAGAAAATAAAATTCCTGATATAGAAAACGATAAAAAAGTATGGTATAAGAATGTAATAATACACATTACTATGTAAAACCATGAGAAAATGTAAGACATTAAAAAATTTAAGTTACAAAAATAAGAAGCAAATGGGATAATCAGAAAGTAGAATGTCAAGAATATTTTGTGGAGACTGGTAATAAATTACCAGTAAAAGGAGATATGCCATATTAAAAGAACATTGTTAGAATATGTTAACATTGTCAAGAAGAAGAAACTACAGAACATGTGTTTTTGAGATGTAAAAGAGTAAAAAAGTTATGGGGAAAACTATTTAAAGACGATTGTTTCAAAGATATAAAATAAGTGGATAAGATAAACATGGATATGATGATTAAAGATGGATGTCATAAGAGTAAAAGTAAAGAATATGTTGACAATATAGATAAAAATATGTTTTATGTCTTATGGTCTTATGGGTTATATGTAATGAAAGAATAAATGAAATTATGTTTAATGGTAAATAGATTTTGGCAGCAATATTAAGTAAAATCAGATGGTGGTTATGGAAAATGGACTGGATTCTAATATGGATGAAAAATTAGTATGATTGTAAAAGAAATTATGAATATGTGTAAATATAGATTTGTATATGTATATAGTTCTGCATTTGAAAATATCTGTAAATTTGTTGTAAATAAGAGTTCTTTTTGTATATAAATAAAGGACCCCTACTCATTTCGATACGTGCCACAGGATCTTTTACATCTATGTGTGCTACACTAACTCAAGCAGATGGGACATTGGTATAAAATCTCATGCAAAAAGCAGCAGACTTAGGAGTGCAGCACCCCCCCCCCCCAAACTGCGCTGCAGTTTCAGCAATCAATCTGCCTGGTGTGGAAATAGAAACCACAGCCTTCTGCACTAAAGTGAGTGTCCTACTTGTTATACAACTTGCACTGCATTTAAACTCATAAGACACCATTCACTAAATGTGTGACATACATGTCTGTCTGAACTTGTGCAACCTTGATGCTGCTACTATAAATTAATCATGGCTAATACTATGTTTAATGCTGAAAAAGTCACATCAGGATATTTATTAGTTATTTATTTTTTTGTTAACTAGGTAAGTGAGATGATCTATGAACCTTTTACTGTCTTGATCCAGCAAAGACTAGAATAAATTGAATATTATAGAGACATTTTAATGTGGGTAAGCAACTAGCATTTCTGGAAGGAAATGAGGCTGGGCAGAGGGACACACACTCTGTTAGAAGGTACAAAGGAGATTCTACACTGACAGTGACCAGGGAGCAGGAATGAGCCCAGCTATAATGATGTTGTAGGATTTCTCACCACTGAGCTGGTGTGCTACCCAGGCTTTCATATCTACAGGTAACATAGGATACATGCAGGACAGGTAAAACTGCTGTTATTAATAAGAATAAGAAGACAGTGCAGAGTGGCCTTGTACCTTCTCAGTGTCTCCATCTACTGCAACGAGTTTCTTATGCTGTCCATTAAGACAGTAAAACAAAAAAGTAACAAACATGATTATATCTATATCCTTCCAGGCTCTACAAAAGGTATGAAAAGACAGCATACAATGGCTTAATACAAGCACTAAATGAAAACTTTGGGGTTATGGGTGACTTTAGACATTGTTAGACACTCTCATGTCTAACATTCTCACTCCTCCATCTACCTGTTTGGTCTGCCTCAAGTTATCATACTAAAGTGGTCATGACTGACCAGATTTTTGTCTCTGTACCTAACAATGTTACAGCAGCTGTCCTTCTATACATCACTTCTTCAATGACCATTTGTTAGTTGTGTCTGTTGAAGTCAGGGTAAAATCCAAAGAGCACATCCACACCTATTCCAGAAACATAAGTCAGAAAGAGGCTGAACTCTTTAATGCTAGTCTTTGCAGGTTCTGCCAAAGTAAACTTTACTTTCTCCCAGATTAATTTCTGCAAGTGTTTTGGGTTTCAAGTAGCATTTTATTTATTTATTTAACATTTATTTTACCAGGATAAGTCCAACTGGACATCATCTGTCCTTTTTCAGTGGAGTCCTGGGGAGAAAAGCTCCAAAGAAATAACAGTGTACATACATGCTTTAGATAACAATAAACCTGGCATACAAGATAAAAGAAACAATGAAGTACAAAAAATAATTATGCAGAACAATAAGATACTCAGGAGTAGCACCATTATTTACAACATATGCAAAAAGTACATTTCAATTGGGAGTATAGTGTATGCATTAAAGGCTTCAACGGGTCACTTACATATGGAAAAGTGGGTCTTCAAGGGGGGTCTTTGCAGTTGCAGAGAGGGTTAGTATCGAGGTGTAAATTAAGAAGGCCTTTGAAGGTGCCTGTGTAACTTTGTAGCCTGAGTTCAGGTGGGAGGGTGTTCCATGTTTTGGCAACATCATGGGAGAATAAGGCCTCCCCAGAACTGTTATTGCATGGATTAACTTCAGTCAGGTTTTTGATACATGAGTGCAGCTTCCTTTTAGGGTTGTGAAAGTTTAGCATATCGGCAAGGGCCGGGCACTTCCCCGGATGGAAGAGAATTTGATGGGCTATGATTAGTTGGTGGTAGCATAGGAGGTCTGGAAATTCTAACCAGTGCAGTTTAGTTAGGGATAGGCAATGGTGGGAATGTGATCTATTATTGGCAGCGAACCTAGCTATTTTATTGTAGCATGTAGAGAGTTTGTTCAGGTTGGTTTTGTTAATACTGGTGAGAACCTGAGAGGCATAAAGTACTGATGATAGATGATTTCTGGCTAGTGTTGTTCTAGTCTCAGGGGTTAGGTATAGTTTGCAACGATATGGGCAACCTAGTTTTTTTATAGACTTTACAGATAGTTTGGGATATGTGCTTGTTGTATTTAAGTTGATGATCAATAGTGATGCCTAAGAGATTAACCTCAGTTACTGGAGTGATGAGGGTGCCATTGGTAGACATGATGGTAAAGGTAGCATTGCAGTCTTTGGTTGGGTGGAATTGTATTAGCTGTGTTTTTTGGGGGTTTAGTATTAGTTGGTAGTTGTTTAGCCAGTTCTCTACCTCAGTGAAGGATTCTTGGGCTTTACTTTGAAGTAATTGGATGTTTGTTGCTGAGCAGATTAGGGTAGTGTCATCTGCATACTGGACAATGTTGGCTTTAGTGGTAGCTAGGTGGAGATTATTTGTAAATATGTTGAAGAGAGGGGGGCAAAGGATTGAACCTTGTGGGACACCACATGTGACAGGGAGTGAGGGGATAGGGAGTTGCCCCATTTGACAGATTGTGACCGGTTGTTTAGGTAACTGTTAAACCATTGTAGAGTGGGGTCATCAAGATTGAGTTCTGCTAGAGAGGTGAGGAGTTTGTTATGGGAAACTGTATCAAATGCCTTGGATAGGTCTAAGAAGGTGGCAGAGACCAGCTTTTCTTGGTTCCTGTGTGAGTTTATGGTATTGGAAAAGTTAATTAGGGCAGTGTTGGTGCTATGAGAAGGTCTGAATCCATGTTGTGTTTTAGTTAGAATGTTGTTGGTTAGCAGGTGGGTAAGGATTTACTGGTGGATACATTTTTCTAGAATTTTTGAGAGAGTTGATAGGATTGCAATGGTACGGTAGTTGGAGAGGTCAGTAGATGGACCTCCCTTGTAGAAGGGGATGATAGATGAGGTTTTCCATAATGAAGGAATAGTATGCAGGGTGAAAGATCTGTTAATAAGTAGGGAGACAGGGTAGGCAATGGCCTTGGATGCAATTTGTAGATATTTAGCTGGAAGACTGTCGGCAGCTAGGGTGGTAGGTTTGAGTTTAGCTAAGATATTTTGAATGGTAGATGTTGGTACTGGGGTGAGTGTGAAGGGGTGGAGTTAGTCTGGTAGTTTAAGGGTTGAGGTTGGGTTGTGGGTGATATTGCACTTACCAGGTTCAGTATTGAAGAGGTAAAGTAGTTATTGAAACTACACGCTATATGTGAATCAATACCTTTGATATCTGGGGGTGGTGTGGTGACTTTTTCAGGCTGGAGAATGTTGTTCACTGCAGCTCAGAATTTCTGTGGGTTGTTGTTATGTTTCCTTTGTAGGGAAATATAGTGGTTTATCTTGTCCAACCTGACCTGTTTTTTTGCTTTATTTCTGAGCTCAGCAAAGCTTTGTCTAGTTTCGGGAGTTTTGTATTTTTGCCAAGTTAACCAAGCTTTGTCTCTAGTCTTGAGTAAGATTTTTGTGGCTTTGTTTAACCAGGGAGCAGGGTTACTTTGCAATCTTATTGTTTTCAGTGAGGCTAGTTGGTTTAAAATCCCTAGGAATTTGGCATTAAAGTATTATACTGCAATATCCAGGGGAAGGGTTTTTATAGGAGCCCAGTCATAGGATTTTAGGGCTTCTGAGAATTGTACTGGGGAGAAGTTTTTGTGGGAGCAGATTTGTAAGAGAGTGGCAGTGTTGGTAGATTTTAGTTTGTGCCGAAGGAGAAAGATTGGGTTATGGTCACTGAGGGAATTAGGTAGTATCAAGGATAGGTGGTCAGTATTGGGCTGGTTAGTCAGGATCCAGTCTAAGGTGGATTCACGACAGGAATAGACCCCATTCTTAAGTCAGTGTATGATTAGAGGTCATGAAATTAATATTGCTCTCTCACTGGATGAGGAAACAGATTAATTCTTCTTTATTTCATACTACATTTTTCTGCATCCTTCTAAGGAAATCCAAAAGACCAATTCCAAATGACTCTGGCTGACTATGGTTGCAAATTACTGCATGCTAGGAACAGTCATTGAATCCACAAATGACTTTACCATCCTGCAGGAAGGTTCGACCAAAACTAATAACTAGTACCAAAATCATGGTCTTAAATGAAAGGCCAAATAATACATTATCATATTCTTTGGGAAGTCATCTACCCCAAGGAACTACCACATTGACAATATGCCCATTAAGTGCTGACCCATTTGTTCAGAATTTGGGAACTTATGTGGACAGTGACCTAACTTTCAGCCAACATGTTCCCATTGTTTAAGGAAGTCCTTATATATTGTACAGCTTTTATACAAAGGGGTTGTGTCACCATGTAAAGATGTCATTGGCCCCTTTTCTCAATACTCATTAGGCCAGTCATTTTTTTTTCAAATACCTTTATTGAATTTTCACTTGTGACATAGGCAAATTTACATTCATATAAAATTAATCAAACTATATTAACATAACAGACATTATACTTCACATAACCTGAGCAATAATACATAAATTGATCAATTCCTGCCTTTTTTTAAACAAGAAGCGTCTTTATGAAACCATCACTTACTACATAGGCAATAATACATTTATATAAATGAAAATAAACCACACCGACACAATCCTACTCTCAAGCATTTTACATCACAAACCATACTGACACACTCCCAGTTGCAAATATTATGCATCACTTACAATCTACCCAATCTTTTTCACTCAAACATTACATAGCTCATTTAAGGCCTACCGCCTTTTAGACCTCATTCATCCCTTGTATGTATTGTTCCTATAATTCACATTTTTTCCTGTGTAGTTTGCTCCTACCCTTTTCTAAAGATCTAAATTCCAGCTGTTTTATCTCTGTTACTATATTCACTACTTCCAGTATCGTTGGTTTAGATTTTGATTTCCATTTTCTAGTAATTGTTTTTTTGGCAGACACCATTATTAGACACAGCAAGGCCTTACCATTTCTAGCACTGGTAGAGTTTTTAATAGAATCTGGAACAGAAGCTGCCATTAAAAAAGGGACAATTATTAGAGCATATAAAATATTGCACAGTAACTATAAGAATCAATTAGAGTAGGTTAGAAATTATTGGGAAGAGAGATTGGATAAGCAATTCATAAAGAAACAATGCGACGATATATGAATGTCTCCCAAATATGCAACAAAATCTAGAAGATTTAGGATTTTTGCTTGTAAATGTTTACAAAGATATTTTTTATACCCCAAGTGGACTCCAGAGGACTTTTCATTAGGTCGGTCATTGAGTATAATGCCCCCTTTGGAATGTATCTGTCCAGACACAAATGGAATTTCCACTGAAATATCTTTGTAAAAGGGTACAAAGCTTAAACAATATGTCCTACATGGACCAACGCAAAGCCCTGTCACTATACTCAGTATCCTACAGAATGCTAAGACATGGCTTGTGTCTGGCATAAAAGGCATCCTATGACCCAATACTGATGGATTTACTACACATCAGCAGATAAACTATCATTAGAAATACTTTGATTTGGGGATCTAAATGTCTTCTGCAACATCAACAGAATGGTTTGAAGGGACAGGTATATCCTGCAGAAGATATTAATGCTCTGGAACAGACTACACTAAGTTCATTCTTGTCCACCCTGTCCATATTCAAGTGTAACTTGGATCTATAGGTGGGAAACAGAAAATGTACCACAGGACTCAAATGTTTTATGCATGCATGGTTACCCTCAAATTGTCTATGGTATGATCCTAGATATTTATTTATTTATCATTTGTTTACCGGGAAAGTCTGACTAGGACAGTGCCTATATTCAGTGGAGCCCTGGGGAGAAACTCTCTGGATTCATGACTTTGGAGAGAGTTCATATAAATATGCAGAGTATGGTAAGTGTTTTACATGTGGCAGCGGTCTGAGGTACTATCAAACCATTCACACGGATTCATATGCAAAACCATATAAATGTACTGAATGCAATAAAGAATGGGGGGGGGTTCATTCGCATAATGGTATTAGGAACCCGAAAGACTTGGAGAAATTAAAAAAATGGCAAAATCGTATTTTTATTATGGGCTATATATAATTATCAACCATGCGGTGGGTAAGGCCAGTCTAAAACTAAATGGGATAAGTTAGTTCTAGCACCAAAATGGAAATTGGCTAGGCTTGAAATGCCCCACAAGGGTTGCTAGCGTAAAACTTACCTATAAACCTGTAAAAGAGTTATATCCAGGTTACTGCCCCACATTACACCTGATATAAAAAGAATATGCCTTTCAGAGACAGACTGTACAAGGTCTTTGATATGTTGAAAATAATTTGAAAACAAATTCTACTTTAAACTCATGCTATGAAGCTAGAAACCGAAAATAACTTGATTTAATGAGCATCATAATCAAGATCCTTAAACATACTTCTCAAATGAACCTAATTTTGCAAAATATCCCTAATTTTAACTCATATTCTGTTACACTCATATTCAAATAGTGATTTTCTGCAAATCATTAAAGATTATATTCATTAAATAATACCAGACATTAGAGGCCCGTTATTCTTTGTATTCACAAAATAGGTGGCGATATAAATCAAGGCTGCCATTTAAAAAACAAACTTCCCCGATTAGGGGTCTTTTTCTACTCCTTATTTCACATGATCCATGACACCTGAGCTAAGAGTTTGAGAGCTACAGCTTTAAGCACTTTTAATGACGGGTCCAGTAGTTGTTAAAGCCAGATGATATAAAGCTGCCCAGCACATTCTGCAAGGAGTTGGCTAAACAATTTAAAACATTCCTTAGTACATAAAATGTAGATTTTACTTCTGTGGCCACTGCTTCTTCACTATTACCAAGACACAAATCAAATATCCTTCTTTTACATTCCCAGCCAGTTCATTGGGTGCTCATTAATAAGCTGTTACAGGTGCGCCAGCAGCAGGCAGCCTCCTTTATGAGCCTACATCTCTGTCTATCAGCTGTCCTACAAACTCTCTGCAAATTCATGTGTTTCAGAAAAGCATGATTCTGCACCTTAGAAATTTGTGATTATCATTTTGTTGCATAACTGTTGCCCCTTCACCATCATTATCAATTTCCATTCCCCACAATTTCTAGTAAATGTCTCATTATACCAGTTATATCAGCCTTTTAATGTGACCAAACTCAAAGACTTTTTTAAAAAATAAATAAATATTTTTTTTTTCCGTAACAAATACTGAGGTTCAGTAATCTCAAGGTAAGTGCAGCCATCTTACAGACTTCTTCAGATCATTTAAGAAGCTTAACTTTTATAACACAAAACACACACCAGGGTAGTTTAATTATCCAGCCATGAATCTACAAAAAATGATTTCCACAATACAGCTGTCATTCATTTTCAATACACCAGTCCCAACAATATACTCCCTATATCATAAATAATTTTTTGTTCACTAATCCATCCCAACATTAACACTGTTTTCTTAGCAGTAATGGGAGCCATCCATAATTATCTCAGTCCTGATATTGGACCAATGTTTTTGGATTTATCCAAAGCCTTTGATACCTTCAGTCACTGCCTACTTCTAAGTCAGCCCTCTGGCATGGGTTTCTCAGGACATGCTTCTTATTCTTCTTCAGCTATATAGAAGGGTGGATCTAAGTTTTCATTAAGGAACACAACATCTCCCCCTTCGGCTACTTTGTCATTGAAACCCCCAGACCTCAGTTTCAAACCTCACTTTTGTTCTCTATTTTTGGTAATGGCATGTGGCATTATCATGGTGGTTCCTGGTTAGGTCAACTTGTGGTCATTTCAGCATGTCAGTTTTGTCTCCTCAGTGACTGCATTCCATGTAAATCTGCAAAATAGCTTCATCAAAATTCAGTGTTAGCTAACTCTGGCTTGCATGCAGTAAAACAAAGTTTGGCCCTTCCAAAATTATTCTCGCTCCCCACATCTTATCTCAGCACTCGGTATACCTTCTTCAATTAAAATGCTTACAAGAAATTTTTCAGTCCAAAATGCTTATGTTAATTACTAACAATGGAATAAAGATAAATCTGATTCCTATATCAAAATGTCCATATCCAAGATTGTTCAAAAGCGGTCTTGCTATGCCATTAAATGTCCCTCATGATCATGGATACTAGGACTGTGACAACCCATTCTTTTTTGTTGTACCACCTGTTATACACATCACACACCTTAACCACCCTGTAGGCCTGAAACAGGGGTAACTAGAACAGTGTTATGTTAGAAAGCATAACATATTTTGTTTCTGGTATCCCCTTTATATCCTACCACAGTTAAGTTCAAAAAACTTTGAATTGATTAGAAATGGTGCAGTAACTCTTCCAAAATCTAACTGAAACAGCATAAACTACTCACTATGAGTCTCAAAATATGCTGTGTTAGAGGACTTTACACTGCAGAAAACCGGTCTCAGAATCTAAAGTTTTCAAATGCTGGACTAAGCCTCATCAGATCTTGTAATAACAGAGCAAAGCCTTTTTATTCTATATCGATGTGGCCAAACTTACAAAGAATCATCTTCTCTCAGTTCAACAAAACCCATTTTTGTAAAAAGAGTGGTTAAGTCTCACCTAGTTAAAAATTTGATCTGCCACTGTTGCATCACCTGATCTCCCTCTGCTTATATTCAGTCAGGCCAACAACTAAAAACGTACCTGTTCTTATTTTTACTCAAAAATACAAAATTATTTATTCTCCTCTTGTAGACCTTTTAGCTCTTCATTAATTCCTCTTACTTGACTTTTCTCCAGTCTTTGCCCCCCCCCTTTCTTTTGCCTTTGAGCCTTCTATCTGCAGTCTGTTTTTTTTACTCTGTCTTGTTTGCTATCTTTTAGTTTAATGCTTTTCAGCTGAGTTCTTCTCGATCTTGTACCCTAATTTGCTGAGTCAAGTTTCACTTCATCCTATCATTCAGTGGTTACTGTCTGAACTGCCTGGGGTGGGTCAGTGTTTGACCTAAATTCAAGTATAGATAACAACTGTGAAAATCAGGATAAGGAATGTCATGTCATTGTACCCTCACTGATAAAAGCAAAACAAAGTGAAATAACTGATATCAAAAACAGTCTCATTAAAATGACTACTTTCATGCAAACTGGAAAAAAAAACATTCTGTGTGAAGTGTAAAGCCCCCCCCCCCCAAAAAAAAATCTCCTTTTTACTCAAAACTGTAGTACGCCAACTATACAATCATTTCAAGGTTATTGTACCTCAAAGAAAAAAAGACATCCCTGACATAGCAGGATCAAAATAGCCAAAAGCACAAAATGTGGTAACATATACCAGTATGTTAACCATACACAAAAACTACTCACAATACACTACACACAATTTCTTGTTCACCCTAGAGAAAATTTATATTTTTGCATATAATAATAAGTTGTAGGCAAGTTATAGGTACTTACTAGACATACCATCCAAGCGACCACTGAGAAACCTAGACCAATTTCCCTAACGCACCATCTGGTTAAGAGATTTGCTCAAGATCACACAGTAGGCAAATGAAGGCTCAGGGAATCAAACGTCTACCGCAAGAAGCATTTGGTTAACAGCTCATGGCCTTCATCCTCTTTACTAAAGTCCAGAACTTGTCTCTGGAGGCGCTTAAACCCACAACATTTGGATGCCTTTTACAATATTAATAGAAGCTCAATGTGCTATCCATTGTGTCATAGAGCCATTAAAACTCTTTTCTTAAACTTTCATCAGAACTGAGTAATGTTCACTTCTAAACTGTTCATTTTCTTCTTTTTTCGGCTTTTCTTGGTTAGGGGTCGCCACAGTGGATCACCTGTCCGCTCATGAATGGCAGTGCAGTTTTACGGTGTCGAGTTGCCAGCCCGGCTCCCAACCTTCCACAGAAGGCACACACATGCACACACTCATGCCTAGGGCCAATTTAGATTGTCCAATCCCAACTACAGCATGTCTTTGGGATAAAGCAATTCAATTACACTTCTGAGTCCACAGGAGAAGCAAGAGTGAATGAATACATTCTCAGCCACTGATGTTCCCTAACTATTGCTGTATTTTATTTTTACAATCACTTTAATTTATCTATATACTGCACTGTAAGACATCAGCAGACTGGACTTTGTCAAGTGAACCACAGTGACAACAAATAAAAATAAATACATTTTTTTTTTACAATAAATCTCTTCCCTTACAGAAAGAATTTATTGTGACATCTTATTTACTGTACTACTGTAGTAAAGCTCTATTTTTCTACTGTTATAAAATAAATTAAAATAAGGGAACTTTTTCTCTCTCTATCGCTACTGTAAAAGACCTTGTCTCAGCTTTTCTACATAGTAAAGTGAAATAAACAACTTTACCACAATAATTATCTCAGTATCAGCAACTCAGACTAATAAAAGATGTGCTTTCCGTGTAAGTGAAGTAAGGACACACCTCACCGTTCTGTATCACATTTTCCCATATCTGCATCGCAGTGTCAGTTCAGTAGTTATACACACACTGACACTGCAAGGAATTTTTTTCTGTTTTAATGGGTTAAAACCTTTAATAATAAATGTCTGGTTCATTTACACTGCGGTTTCTATGTTTTCTTAGATACATTAACTGATCTTGTCTAATGTATATGGTGATCGTTGCTTAAAAGAAATCCTAAGTCCTTTAGTACTCAGTGATGCAACGTGTTCTGATTCTAGCAAGTTACTTTAAAGACTCTCTTATAGAACGGCTCAAGATGGGGTGCTATAAATCAAAAATGTCATTAAACTGTAACTGCATTCTAATTTACTTCACTGAAGAAAATTAATTTGCAGTCTGTTCTTGCTTTCAATTTGGAATTATTGTTGCTGTATGCAAGGGTAAAAATGATTTGCAAAATCCTGTGTTGATTTAATAAGTTGAAAAGGATCAGAAATTCATGGAAAGGCATAGCAAGTTTGTAGCCTGATACTGCATTGGTATGTTGTCTTATCACCATCTAGTAAAGCTGGGAGTGATGAGCATGCCTGAAATATGTGAAAAAATCCAGCTTAACCTTTATCACATTCCCTTTAGCAGCACATCAGATAGTGTCCTTGATTTCTTATTAAACAAAATCTGTTTTTAACGTACAATTTACAGTGTTCTTGTACATACAGACTTGTCTTCCAGTTTGAAAATCCATTATAACCTACCATTTCTGATTTTGTTTTGGTGGGGGGGGGGGGGGTCATCACAGTTATTTATATTAGGTATTTTAATACGTTTGTATACATAGTGAAGTTAGGGTCTGGCTGGTCTTGGTCTGGAGTGCAAGCTAACATTTTAAATGCTTCCCCTATGTAAGATATGTGTGTGTGTGTGTGTGTGTGTGTGTGTGTGTGTGTGTGTGTGTGTGTGTGTGTGTGTGTGTGTGTGTGTGTGTGTGTGTGTGTGTGTGTGTGTGTGTGTGTGTGTGCGTGCGTGCGTGTGTGTGTGTGTGTGTGTGTGTGTGTGTGTGTGTGTGTAGATCTTTACCAAAATCTCCAAAAGACAAATCCCCTGAAGCCCGTGTGTAAAATCTCAGATTACAGTACCTTGAAGAAAGGGCAACCTCCCAATCCCCATAAATACCAGCAACAGACAAAAAAACATGATTCAATATTCTGAATGTTGGATGAAAAAAACTCTCTACTTTTAACTTTGATCAAGCACATGATTCCCATACATGTATGTGTCTATACATATGTACATATATATGTATATATATATATATATATATATATATATATATATATACATATGTACATATATATATATATATATATATATATATATATATATATATATATATTTAAATTGATAAAATGACATTTATGTCAATGCGCACAATGTTAAAACAAATTGATCAGCATTATGCATGTTGCCACACTACTATGCGTGCATCGAGAATTAATCCTGGTGCATACAAAATGTAAAAAAACAACAACAAAGAAGGCATCATATTTGCAGGGACAGTAAACCCCCCACACCCCCCTGCTAATTATATATTCTAAGTTCAAGACCACACAATCTCTGTGGAAAAGGGTATATCCCCTAGCCAGGGATTGTCATTCTCGCACCCCTGTCAACCATCTGCTTAGCCAACCAAACTGTGTCGATTAAACTGAAGTCAACTAAAGTACCATTTCACAAAGTTATTACTGGGACCTATACATATATATATATATATATATGGGATCTGGACACATGCTCGAGTAGCATATGTCTGAATCACAAAACATCCAACACACATACACGAAAGCGCTTAACATTGACAAGCGCTTCCGTGTATGTGTGCCTGTTTCATAGATCGGACTACAGTGCGGGTAAGGGAAAATTCCCTTTTCCCCACTGTAGTGCGATCTCGGAGTGAGAATAATAAAGTAGGGGGGTGTGGGGGTGCAGGGGGGGGCAAAGCCCCCCTGCAGAAATGTAGATTTTTTTTTTGAACTACATATACATGGAAGCGCTTTTTGATGTTAAGCACTTTCATGCATGTATGTTTGATTTTTTGTGATTAGGACATATGCTAGTCGAGCATGTGTCCTACACCCATATATATATATATATATATATATATATATATATATATGTACACATATACATATAGATATATTGATACAGATATAGATATACAAACATACATTTTATATTTATATGCATATCATTTGTATTTATTCTGTCTACACATATATATATATATATATATATATATATATATACTTATATTTATTTAACATTTGTTTACCAGGAAAGCCCAACTTGGAACAAAGCCAATTTTCAGCAGAGTCCCAGGGAGAAAACACATGCCTTTGTACCATAGGAGGAAACCAGAGCACCTGGAAGAAACTCACACGAATGCAGGGAGGACATGCAGACTCCACACAGAAGGCACCCCAACTGAGAATCAAACTGGAGAACCTCTTCCTGTGAGGTGACAATGCAACCACTGCACCATCAGATATAGAAATATTTATGTATAGTACCTATATGTTAAATTAGTAAGCCTAATAGACTAAATGCCCCTTTTCAATAGCGAGTCGGCAGCACTGGCTGGTTAATATCAGAACATGATCGCTCTGAAAACCCTTCTTCAACCATAACATGTAATATCAGTGGCTCATCCAATAGCACACTCTTTTTTGGTGCATGTAGATTGGAAAACTGCAGGGTTCAGTTTCCATCAAAGGTGATTACATTTGTTTTCTATTGCTGACACTGTAGTGCAGCATTAGGGAGTGATGGACTCCTGAGTGTGCCGTTCTCTGGGTGGCAGTGCAGCATTAGGGAGTGATGGACTCCTGAGTGTGCCGTTCTCTGGGTGGCAGTGCAGCATTAGGGAGTGATGGACTCCTGAGTGTGCCGTTCTCTGGGTGTCAGTGCAGCATTAGGGAGTGATGGACTCCTGAGTGTGCCGTTCTCTGGGTGGCAGTGCAGCATTAGGGAGTGATGGACTCCTGAGTGTGTCGTTCTCTGGGTGGCAGTGCAGCATTAGGGAGTGATGGACTCCTGAGTGTGACGTTCTCTGGGTGGCAGTGCAGCATTAGGGAGTGATGGACTCCTGAGTGTGCCATTCTATGGGTGTCAGTGCAGCATTAGGGAGTGATGGACTCCTGAGTGTGCCGTTCTCTGGGTGGCAGTGCAGCATTAGGGAGTGATGGACTTCTGAGTGTGCCATTCTCTGGGTGCCAGTGCAGCATTAGGGAGTGATGGACTCCTGAGTGCCGTTCTCTGGGTGTCAGTGCAGCATTAGGGAGTGATGGACTCCTGAGTGCGCCGTTCTCTGGGTGGCAGTGCAGCATTAGGGAGTGATGGACTCCTGAGTGTGCCGTTCTCTGGGTGGCAGTGCAGCATTAGGGAGTGACGGACTCCTGAGTGTGCCATTCTCTGGGTGGCAGTGCAGCATTAGGGAGTGATGGACTCCTGAGTGTGCCGTTCTCTGGGTGGCAGTGCAGCATTAGGGAGTGATGGACTCCTGAGTGCCGTTCTCTGGGTGGCAGTGCAGCATTAGGGAGTGATGGACTCCTGAGTGTGCCATTCTCTGGGTGGCAGTGCAGCATTAGGGAGTGATGGACTCCCGAGTGTGTCGTTCTCTGGGTGTCAGTGCAGCATTAGGGAGTGATGGACTCCTGAGTGCCATTCTCTGGGTGTCAGTGCAGCATTAGGGAGTGATGGAATCCTGAGTGCCATTCTCTGGGTGTCAGTGCAGCATTAGGGAGTGATGGACTCCTGAGTGTGCAGTTCTCTGGGTGTCAGTGCAGCATTAGGGAGTGATGGACTCCTGAGTGTGCCGTTCTCTGGGTGTCAGTGCAGCATTAGGGAGTGATGGACTCCTGAGTGTGCCGTTCTCTGGGTGGCAGTGCAGCATTAGGGAGTGATGGACTCCTGAGTGTGCAGTTCTCTGGGTGGCAGTGCAGCATTAGGGAGTGATAGACTCCTGAGTGTGCAGTTCTCTGGGTGGCAGTGCAGCATTAGGGAGTGATGGACTCCTGAGTGTGCCATTCTCTGGGTGGCAGTGCAGTATTAGGGAGTGATGGACTTCTGAGTGTGCAGTTCTCTGGGTGGCAGTGCAGCATTAGGGAGTGATGGACTCCTGAGTGTGCCGTTCTCTGGGTGGCAGTGCAGCATTAGGGAGTGATGGACTCCTGAGTGTGCCGTTCTCTGGGTGGCAGTGCAGCATTAGGGAGTGATGGACTCCTGAGTGTGCCGTTCTCTGGGTGGCAGTGCAGCATTAGGGAGTGATGGACTCCTGAGTGTGCCATTCTCTGGGTGGCAGTGCAGCATTAGGGAGTGATGGACTCCTGTGTGTGCCATTCTCTGGCTGGCAGTGCAGCATTAGGGAGTGATGGACTCCTGAGTGTGCCGTTCTCTGTGTGGTAGTGCAGCATTAGGGAGTGATGGACTCCTGAGTGTGCCATTCTCTGGGTGGCAGTGCAGCATTAGGGAGTGATGGACTCCTGAGTGTGCCGTTCTCTGGGTGAGATATTCTGCCTTCGTTGGTGGCATCACAAGTGGGTGTGAAAGATCCTGTGACATGTACTGAAACCTGTATTGGAGGTTTGCTGTTACCATTTCTAAATGTCCCCTAATGAGTATGGATACTATGTTATGTAATCCTCTGAAAAGGCTCTGCTGACCCGGTAGGACTAAAATCCAGTCAACAAAGGGTAGATAGATATGGAGATAGATAGACAAATGGATAGAGATAGATGGATAGATAGATAGATAGATAGATAGATAGATAGATAGATAGATAGATAGATAGATAGATAGACAGCTAGATAGCTAGATAGATTGATGCTTCCCTGTTGAAATGTTGCTACTCCAAATTCTGAGTCTCGACATGCTAAAATAAAAAGACTGAGAAAAGCAGGAGAAAAGCGAACATTAGATGTCGCTCTTCTCTTTTAAACTTCCTTTTTGCAGGATGAAACTCCCCCCTGAATCCCCCCCCCCACAACAACATTATTTTTACCAGGTCTGAAATCACCATATCTTGGAGAAAAGGGAATATTCTGAGGAATGGCGATCTCTAACCTGGTTTATGAAAGTCTGTTTTTAGTCTTTAAGTGTCCTTATCTCAGGACTTGGCAAAGCAGGCCCAGCGAGTTCAAATGGTTACCTAGATACATAGATAGATAAACAAACAGATAAATGAAAAAATATTCGATCAAAATATGACAATGCGATTCACTTAAAAGGCACAGACTGAAAACATTTGTTTTGCAAGGCCGCTCCACTTCCTTCAAATTTGTGTATAAAAAGTCCATGGTCACACAACACTGCAGAAAGGAGAAACTTCTCAAGACAGTGCACAGCAGTCTTTATCAGCCACCCAGGAAACTTGCTTCTTAGGTAAGTTAGTTTTAAGAGCCTCAGCATATGTAGGTATATGTCTTTGGTCTGATCTGTGTTTAATAAAGTTAGTGTGTTTTTGTGTAGTAGTGATGATAACCTGCTTGTTATTTGTAGTGTTCTAATGGTAGAGTGTTGCTTCCAACTGCATTAAGTAACTGTATCTCTCACACGTTGTGTCAGTTTGTTCAAGCAGTAGGTCGTTCTCTGTAAACATGAGACAATGGTTGCATTGCCTCAGGATGTCCGTTTCTAACAGGCTTTGCTACAGATGCACCTGGAAAGTGCATGGTGATGGTTCCACATGCTTACTAATATGGTCTGAGATGGCAGTAGTGCCTACGACATTTGGAATTTATTTACGGAGGTGCTATTTGTCCGGTAGTGGAGACAGCTTTGGTCTCAATGCACCTACATACAACTAGGAATGAATTATCTTTTGCTCTTTCTCTCACAAGAAGCAGAATAGCAGCATCAATCCCAAGCTGCTTCCTGAGAAGTAGTATTAACCCAGACACCGCTAAGTTTTATACGCTTGTTAAAGTCTTCTCATGGAAGGTACCCTGAACTGAACATACAGTAGCTTGTTGCAACAGACAGTCAAACTGCATAAAGGCCCTGAAGAAGTCCTCACCAAAACTGCAAGCAGACCACTCAGTGAAGTTCCATACACACTCGTCATTCAGAAACCAACAGGAATCAATGCCCTTCTGCTTCTTCTTGGGCCAGAAGCAAAGCAGAAGCACCCAGGCAGTACATGGAAATGGTCAGTTGTGATCAGTGTGATATCCTGATAAACAAATATAAAATGAAATAAACAGTAAAAATAAAATAGGATTAATCCTAAGCTGTCTCTAAAGAAGCATTTTTTGACGTTTCCGTGATGGGTAATATCGCATTAGATTAGGAAATAATAGGTTTCTGCTCCTTTTCTCACCCGCATCACAACAAAATCACTGTTCCCCAGAAGGCTCCTATGAAACAGGTTCAAGGCTCTCTACTGTTTGATAGTCTACACCAATATGTTACAAATTTTGAAAGTAAGATGGAAAAGTGGATTAATACTTTGAATACTGCAGCATGCAGTGAGATGATATGAAACAGACATTAATTCAAACTTTAAGATTCTAAAGGGAGGGCCTTCCCAAATAGATCTTTCAGTACCCAGTAAAATAAACAGATGACTGGGGAAGAGCTTCTAAAGAAAAAATTTACAATGGGATTAGGCAGCTGAACAAACACCGAGTTTAAAAGTACAACAGGAACTGGGCATGTGGATTTAACATAGTCATATACTAGCAGTTATCTCACAGCACTTATAGCTGTATAAGAATGAACCTAAATAAAAAAAGTGTTTTTCAAGTCCTCCCACTAATTAACTAGAATTATTTCCTTTTTGATTAGTTAATGGAAAACATATTTTGTACTAACTCTAAATCGAGAACATTTAAAATTCCAAGAAAAAAATTATGGCAAAACAAAATGTAAAATAAACTGAATTATAATATAATAAAACTATAAAATAAAATAGAAGTATCCAACTCTTAAATGGAGAAATCCAATCTAATTATCTATCTGTTTACTATTTACTATATACATTGTTTTAAAGTTTTGAATACATTGGATTTTAGTATGGGAACAATGTTTTGGAAGAAGCTTGTCTTTTTTAACTTTTCCCACAGGAATGACTAATATAATGAAATGCAATCAAAGAGGTTACAAGAAGGGTTAAGGGAAGCAGGATGATTAAAGCAGAGTTTCCTTCCAAATACTGTCCACCACTTGCTTACTTGAACCCAACCTACTATGTCCTTTTGCACAAAGGGAAGTCATATTCTCAGACTTAATTAAATGGATGAGTAGATCCTGCAAGCTACAGTTACCATTTAAATTCAGCTATAAGACATGCACTCTGCTACATGTCAGGGGACATAAGTGACTACGTTATTTACTTTTGTTATTGCCATTATCAGTCTATATTCATGGAGTTATTAACTTTCATTTTTTTTTGCATGCCAACAACTTCTGCCCAGTGTCTGGCATCTATTAAACAAAGGTGCTCACTCAGTCTGCCTTTTTTCATTCTTACTCGATGAAAAAGCAAGTAGCTGCATCCTTCTTAGTTATGCTAGCTTTTTTTTTCTTTCCACTTCAGTTACTTAATGCACCTTTGGGCATTGCAAGCATTTTCATTTCCCCTTCTTACTCTTTTGTTCTTGGGGATGGGGAGCTATATGATTCAGTAGTTAGGTACTTGTTATCCTGAACTGAGAGGGGTGTTCCTACCTTAATCCCAACTCTGTGCTTGTACTGAATACAACCACATCCCAGGTGTATCTTCAAACATCTTGACTGAGCTGACAAGTGTGAATGCTTTCCAAAGTTAGCTTGTGATGCTCGTGTTACAAGACGTTTTGCACCCTTCTGGTAAGACAACCGAGCAGAATATTAATACTTCTGTCTGTCTCTCCAGCCCCAGCCTGACTAATCAAACCAAGAGGGCAAGGATTGTAGTCTGATACTATATCCCTGCAGCAGCAGGCCAGACTAAGTGCAATGATCTGATTTTCATCACTGACAACTGAATGCAGAATCTGTCTCCTGTCTTACAAAAAATAAAATAAAATACTAATTCCACTGTAACCCAGCTTTCTCTCCTCTCTGTTCAGAATATTATTATTACTTATCTCTTGCCCCTCTCCATGGTACCTCACCAAGGTACATTAAAACAAGTGCATAATACCATACATTATATAAATAAATGCACATTTATCCTATCTAGTACTCCAGCAGAAGAATTGGTATGTATAACGGGGTGCTGGCAGGCTATACCCCTGACAGAACCTGCCATTCCGCTTCCTTTCAGATGGTGAGAGGCTGTCAGAACTGGCCATGTGCAACTGATATGGTCTTCAGATTGTGACAAGGGAAGGGTGATGTGTGACGAGAAATGGCAGCATAATTCCGTAAAAATGTGTGAACGTCTAAGCTGAAGTGGGTGGTGTGAATATAATAAGAGGTCTTCTTTCAATAAGTTAAAACTTTTATGCAAAACTACTTTTATAGCTCTCTGCAGAGAAAAACAAATACTGAAAAAGAGCCAGTGGAAAAACAAAATTTATCTTAATTGTACTGTTATTACAAACACTGTATAAGAATAACATACCCACAATGATTTCTTTGATTCTGTTTGTTATTAGTAAGACTATAATGAATTGTCTTGTACTTTTGTTGCAGAACGAAGCTAACACCATTGGCTAAAGAACTGCACATGTCCAGTCATAAATAATGTAGTTGCATTAGGTTCATAGGTAGGTGATAGGCTATCTGCCCAAAGGCATTTATAATCCTAGCTGGAACATACCATTTAAACAGGAATAGAGGAAACAAAGCTCACTGTTTCTCTTGCTGAATAGCTTGCCTGTACAATATTCATGGAAACATACATACTTTCCATTGGGTTTATATTGCTGCCAACAAAAAGTCATATGACCAATAAAATGTCCACATTTTAACAATGACAACAGTAATAATACATATTGTACAGTGATATTTTTAAACAACTTTACTGAATTACAAATCCATCAAATAATGCATCTAAAACACTGGTTTTAGTATCACTTTCCCAAAAAGATGCTCAAGACCTCGGGCCGTAAAATACATACACTTTTATTCTAACAAATAAATCATTGGTTAAGCGCTTTCATCTACCCATAGTAGACTTCATCAGAACACTAATTTAATTACGCCACTGGATTACATAATAACCAACTTCCAATCACAATGAATGAATATGTATTAGTTTAATTGATTGTTCAATGTGATTGGAAGTTGGTTATTACGTAATCCAGTGGAATAATGAAATTACTGTTCTGATGAAGTCTACAATGGGTAGATGAAAGCGCTTAACCAATGATTTATTTGTTACAATAAAAGTGTATGTATTTTACGGCCCGAGCTCTTGAGCGTCTTTTTAGGGAAGTGATACTGAAACCAGCTTTTTAGACGCATTATTTGGTGGATTTATAGTTGACTTTCACTGGTGTGTGTTGTTTCTTACTACCTTTACTGAATTATCACTTGTGACACAGGCAATTTTACATTTATATAAAAGAAGTCAAACTGAATTAACAAGTTCACGTTTACATTATACTTTACATATATTTGATATATCATATAACCTAACTAACATTATACAAATTATTGTCTATAGTCCTGGTCCTATTGGCTGCTCCTTAGAGCTTCAATATAGCTACCTTCACCTCCTGAGAGGTGCATGTTACTGCACTTGTCATCCACTGGCCTGTGCAGCTGCACCTGGCAGTAAGTGTTAATCAGACTTGTCCTTATGGATGCACCACCCAGTGCTCCCTCTAGGTGCCTCACAAGAGCTGGGCCAGAGTAGCCGTTGTCTAACAAGCATGGGTGAGCTGATAGCTTCTGCTTACTCCCATCCCCTCCCCCAAGCATGGGTGAGCTGGCAGTCTCTGCTCATTGCCCTCCCCTCCCACAAGCATGGGTGAGCTGGCAGCATCTGCTCACTCCCTTCCCCCAAGCATGGGTGAGCTGGCATTGTCTGCTCACTCCTCTCCCCTCCCCCCAAGCTTGGGTGAGCTGGCAGTCTCTGCTCACTCCCCTACCCTCCCTTCCCCCAAGCATGGGTGAGCTGCCATTGTCTGCTCATTCCCCTCCCCTCCCATAAGCATGGGTGGTCTGCTCACTCCTCTCCCCTCCCCTCCCCCAAGTATGGATGAGCTGTCATTGCCTGCTCATTTCTCTCCCCTCCCCCCCAAGCATGGATGAGCTGGCAGTGTCTGCTCACTCCCCTCCCCCAAGCATGGGTGAGCTGGCATTGTCTGCTCACTCCCCTCCCCTCCCCCCAAGCTTGGGTGAGCTGGAAGTCTCTGCTCACTCCCTACCCTCCCTTCCACCAAGCATGGGTGAGCTGCCATTGTCTGCTCATTCCCCTCCCCTCCCATAAGCATGGGTGATCTGCTCACTCCTCTCCCATCCCCTCTCCCAAGTATGGATGAGCTGTCATTGTCTGCTCATTTATCTCCCCTCCCCCCAAGCATGGATGAGCTGGCAGACTGGCAGCGTCTGCTCACTCCCCTCCCCTCCCCTCCCCCCAAGCATGGGTGAGCTGGCAGACTGGCAGTGTCTGCTCACTCCCCTCCCCTCCCCCAAGCATGGGTGAGCTGGCAGACTGGCAGCGTCTGCTCACTCCCCTCCCCTCCCCCCAAGCACGGGTGAGCTGTCTGTGATGATCTGCTACCATGCATTCTCTGAAGTCTCTCTTGTCATCTATTCCATTTCTGAACACTCAATAATATGATGTTTCCAAAAGGCAGATTCAAAATTAAATTAAAGGATTCTTTTTGCCAAGCCAGACTGTTCTGAGTTCCTTCTGGAAAATTTTAATTTACCACTCTTCAGGTGAAAACTTTCCCTGTCTTCAATTTGCAATTCTATTACCTATACAAAAAATACTTAAGTCACTCAGGAAATGCTTTAAATGAAATGCATTACCAGATTTCTCAAGCATGGAAAAATGCTTACAAAACAGCACTGTAAGAAACCATTTGTTAAACAGGAGGTGGAATGATGCAACAATGGTATACTAACAGAAATGGAATGTGGTGAATATTCTTGCACACCACCTGACACGGATTTTACCATGTGAAAATGCAGACAATCTGTTATTCCTTTTCTGTACACATGAATGAGGTTCTGCTGACTGTTTCCATAACAGTTAGCTGGATCTGGTTGTGGGGTGGAATAGAGCTGGTGTGCATATGTCGTGTGTATCAGAACAGTGACTTCTTCCTAAGGCTGCATCCTGTGACATATAAAAGCAACCAATATGATGATAACTATGCTACATTGTTTCCTAGACCAAAGTATACATGTTTTCTAACAGTACATGTTTTTGTAACATTGTATCATTGACTTTGCTCTACAACTACCCCCAATGTTGTGTGCACCACTTATGCTGCTCAATGTTGTGTGCACCACTTCTGAAACAGCTGTGAAAAGGCAAACATAATACGTTATATGAAGTCATCATTTACACATATGCTGAGAGACAAGATTCCTTTTTATGTCTGAATCCAAACACAATCTGAAGTGTTTTTGCCTTAATTGCATGTCAAAAGTTTGACAAATCATAATATTAGAGAAAATGTTGATAGACACCCACTTAATATTAAATACTAATAAAAACAACTCAATGTTATTCTTTTTTAATCACTTCAAGACCTCCCACTCTGCTGAATTTCAAATTCTTATAGTACCAAACAATAAATCACCCCAACACATAGATTAAACTACACCTGAATACCCTTAGATACGATTCTCATTTAAAGACCAGATCTACACAACCATAAAAAAAGTAATGTAACTTTTGGCAGCTTTTATTTATAGTCATTCACTATCTGCTTCCTATTGTCAAAGGAAACTGGTGTCAACTCTAATACATTCCAAACTATTCCACAGCTGTATAATTACACAGTTATCAAAATGCCTTCCCTCTGCATTGCAACAAACATATCCTACATTGTAACAACCTTAACAAACCTATCCTACATTACAACAACCTTAACAAACCTATCCTACATTGTAACAACCTTAACAAACCTATCCTACATTGTAACAACCTTAACAAACGTATCCTACATTATAACAACCTTAACAAACATATCCTACATTGTAACAACCTTAACAAACCTATCCTATACTGTAACAACCTTAACAAACCTATCCTATATTGTAATAACCTTAACAAACCTATCCTACATTGTAACAACCTTAACAAACCTATCCTACATTGTAACAACCTTATCACAAAACTGATGAGCTCATCCTTCAAAGTGAGGGCAAAACCCACCATGTGCCATCCTTAAAAATCATTCTAGCTTGACTTCATATATTACACCTCATCTTCATACACACACTCACACACGCACACACACACACAGTATATCTATATCTATATATATATATATATATATATATATATATATATATATATATATATATATATATATATATATATATATAGCCCATAAATTTACATATCAGAGTTTGACCATAGCAGGCCTGAACATTACCATGTCAGTCAAATATGGCACGCAGTTAATAAAGTATCACGGAAAAGAAAGGAAATTAAACAAGTTTATGGAGAAACCTTTCTCAGAAGTTACATAGGTAGCATCTGAAATAAACTTCTGTAATCACTGACATAATGAAACACGTGCATCCTTTCAAAGAGAACCCAAACTGTAACATACCTCATGCAACTGTTAACCTTTAACAAATTTACATAATAATATTAAGTGACATTCACCTAATATTTGTAGTTTGTTTTCCAGACAAACTCAATTTTAAACCACTTTACTACCAATATGAACTTAGACTATATGCTTCAAATGACATCAATACTTTTGTAAACATTGTTATATCTCTGATTTTCAGAAAAGTTACCACCCATTACAAAAGACACATAGCATCTGAATATCACGCAGATAAAATTGTTTTCCCAACTGCAAAACATCACCCTACTAGATAATATTCAGCCAGATCTTTATATCTTTGTACAATAGTAAACTTAGCTAACAAAAAAATAAGATTGAGCTTATTATAGTGGGATCTTTACTGACCTGCTTAGAAATACTGATAATGTTTTAAAATATATCAGAAATCTGCAACATGGGACCTCATTTGTATTCATCATCGTCAGGGTCCAAGTTGCATTAATTACTGGCAAATACCAGTCATTTTATATATAATATGTTTTATAATGTGATTTTGTACCTCTTTGTACAAGGCATCCACTGAAAATGAACCACCCGCAGATGGACTACATGGTAATTAAAGCATATATAAATGAATAAATAAACAAAGTAAAATGTTTTATTACCATTTATGATACATGTTTACTGGATTAGCAGTGAGATATGATCCAGTTCATAGGCTCATAGTTTCATATGTATATAACAGGTTAGTGACTACCAGGACTTGTATAAGACTAGCCTGCATCCAACCCATTTGTTTCCATACCTATCACTGGTGTTTATTATGAGAGGGCATGTTAGTTTGGAAGTTTCTAAAGGTAATGTGGTGGGGGGGGGGGCATGTTAGTTTGGAAGTTTCTAAAGGTAATGTGGTGGGGGGGGGCATGTTAGTTTGGGTATTGCTGTCTGCCTCTGTCTATTAGAGACATGAGAGCCTGATCTGTGGTGAATTTCTGATTGCCCATTCATTAGTCAAGGCTACGCTTAAATAAGTTAGGAACTATCTCTGCTTCACATGGATGGGGAGCCTGTTTCAGAGCATGGGGATCCTCTGAGACACATATCTGTCTCACAAACATGTCTTATTTATGTCACAAGTAAAATTTAAATCTTTGAATGCTGAGAGTATAGTTATAGGGCTTTAAGGCGAGCCTCATACAACAATGTGTTTATACCAAGGATGGTAAGGAGACTTTGTGGGTGTTCTAACTGTTGCATATGTCTGGTCAAGTGAATGGAGCATCATACTCAATGATGGGTCTGATAAGGGCCAAATAAAGTGGCACTATGACTTCCTTGGGCTTGGATGCCATGCCTGTACTTGTACATTAGGGGACACAGACTGATTTTCTTATTGCCTGCTCAAGGCAGCACAATAGGTAAATTAAGGGTGAGGGTTGACAGCATCCCTGCTCTCAGAGACCTAGATGGGAGTTAGGACTGAGTGAACACTAGGCCGTACTTACTCCTCGGGTAGGGATCATCCACTATATGACCACTTCCTTTTGGAAACCAGAAAGCAGCAGATGCTGAAATATATAGTAGTCAGTGGGCATTGCATCCATGATAGTAACAAAACAAAAACACAACCCAGCAGCTACAGAGTTACATACCGTTGCACTGGGGCCATTGTTAACATATAAAAGAAAGATGTATCTGATCAAGAGAAAATAAATAAATAAATACACTGACTTGTATTCACTGATCTGGTACTTCAGAAACACCAAACCTGCAAGTACTCCAAACGTCACCAAAAACAAGCAAGTATAAAAAGTGCATCAATTAACAAGACAAGCACACTCACTAAAATGACAAGTCCATTAAACAATTAAAATCTCCATTTTAACTTAGTATTTCGCCCACAAGAGCCCAATGTCTGCAATATGAAAATGAACTCAGCGGCTTTCTTAAGTAATACATTTTGACAGAATTTCCATTTCTCTCTTCCAGCTTAACCAGAACACAGCTTTTTTAACATTTATATACTTTTGGTGCATATATGTTTGACAAAAACAAAAAAAAAAAGAAGAAAATGCCCAACCGTCTACAACATGATGGGCCTCATCTACTAACATGCAATCCTTCTACCTGAGATGATTTAAATGACAGACAATAATACAAACTGAGATGATAATGCTATTGGTGAGAACTGATGTTTTAATACAGAGAGATAAGCAATTGCGCTGTAATTCTGCCAAGCTAACCACTATTCTCTGTTATTCGGCATTCTAGTTACTGTTTTTAATGTACTTTATAAGGAGGCATGAGTTTTCATAACCACCAGAAACGTTCAGTACAGTTTGACAGAAGTGAAGGAAACTGCAGTTGTGATAGTTTTATTTTAGTGCACAGACACACCATTTTATCTGTTGTGGCAAAACAGTTAAATGTACCATAAATAAGAGCACCTGTCCAGTGTAAGTCACTCTGCAATAGAGACATGCATTTATATAAATGCAATACTACAGCCTTTAGTTACACATACAACTAGTTAAGAAAAATCACCCAACTTTACTTAGTGCAAAACATCAGCTGATCTGCAAGATGATTCTTACACATCTGCTGTTAATAACCATTTGACATTGTTTTATTTAAAGTGTAAGTACATTTAACACACACACACACACACACACACGCACACACACGCACACACACACACACACACACACACATTTATGCACTTTTCACGGCATATGTTACCTTAGGTTTTTGTGATTTTTCTTTATCCGAAACATTTGAAGGTTTTCTCTTCAGCATATTTCCAAGTACCACAAAACAAAATAAATAAGGAAATAAACAAAAACAAAGCAAGTCTACTCAGACTAACACATACACAGCACCACAAAAAATAAAAAATAAACAGGCAGCAGCAACTAGATAATAGGAACAGACAGTCTGGTAACGTGCAACTCTTTCAAAAGAGAACTTCTCTACTTTACTCAGGATATGACCTCATCAAAGCATCTATTACAGCCAGAAATGAGTGCTATTTCATTCAAAGACACTGCAACTACCATGTACACTATTACACAACACCCAAATCATAATTAGTCAGGCTTTCAGGCTTCAAGTCAGATCAACATCACAAGCCTACTATCCATCAGTGAAAGTATTAGCCTGGTTATTTAGTGGAAATCTGTTACAAATGAGCTAATGAAATATTGTCTGATAATCTAGTATATTCTTGCCTTTGTAAAGACACCAGTAGGCTGCTAGCAAAAGAGACTAGAATGTCTCATTTATATACTTTTTTGTTTATTTCAATCTTAGTAACCAGAGTTCCCAGTATGTAAGATGGTTTGCTGATCCTTTTCTGATTCATTCATATTACTTACTTGTTATCCGGGAACTAGGCAGAACCTACAAGACACATTTGCCTTTTTTAGAGTCACCCAGAAACACTGGTCTAGGTACAAGGCTTCCTCAGATTCATGCAGTGTGGAAGTAGAGACTTAAAGACTCAAAAACCAGAACTGTAGGATGAAGCTGATGTTCTTTAGGTTTATTTACAGGTATTGTATTACTAGCACCATGTAACTATTATGTGCTGTTAAGCAGTATTTAATACGCAGATTTGTCCAGTCAAGCAGGAGTCAAATATTTTGAGATGAATGTTACATATACAAAATAAATACACTTTACTCTGAGAAAGTGAAAAAAAGAAGTGACACATTAATATTAATTAAACTGACTCAAAGTACAGAGTGAAAAGTAAATAGATTGCACAGAAAAATCATAAAACTGGAACAATTAGCAAACTTTGCCCCAGTACATCCAATAGCACAATATGCCACAGAACTGCGTAAGTTTTGGGTTTGGTTATCACATTCTATAAAATGTATAATAACATGGCATCAAATGTGCAAGGAATATAGCTAAAAAGACACGTACACACAAGCACATATGCACGTGTGCACACGCACACACGTGCACACGCATAAACACAAACAAACACACACTCGCACACGCACACACACACACACACACACACACACACACACACACACGCACACGCTTTTTGTTTTGCAGTTTAGAGTGCAGACCCAGTTCCAAGCCATAGGACTAACTACCCAGTTCCTGCTGCCTTTTTCCGCACATATGTAGTATGCAACATTCCCTTTTCATTGATGCTGATGTTTTCCTCTTAAAAGTTACTAATTACAGCTATATCCACACAATATTCTTTTTAATTAAACGCTTTCGTCTCGTAGTAGAAACTTCCTCAGAATAACAAATACCATAAAACCCCACCTATTTATATCCCTATACATTGACATAATTTCCTGGTTATTTAAAATTTCAAGGAAACACATTCATCCTATAATCTAATGCTATTAACTGTGTTCCACACATTAAATCCTGAAGCAGCATATATAACATTTGAAATACCCATATTATCCCATAAATCATAACGAATGAAACCTGACATGTTCAAAGACAGATTCATAATGTATAAATTGTATAAATTACAAGTAAATGTAAAAGTCAGTGTAAAACAATCAATATAAAACTTTTTAAGCTTAATCAAAAGTCAGAAAGTCAAAAAGTCAATGTAATATACCAAACTATACCGGACTGTTTTTTTCTTTTTTACATAAAATACTGTGCTTTTAACCTTAAAATAGAACTAATGGAGATGGCACTATTTAACCCGGGGGGACTCTGAAGCATTTGTCCTCAGCTGCCATCTCAGTTCTTTTTGTTCTAGAAAATCCTTAACGGGGCCCTCTCTCACACTGCAGCTTTATCTATAACTATCAAATTAAATTTATGTCCCTCATGGGACACAATATGAGCAGCTAAAGCATTTTCTTGTCCTTTTTGCTGATGGGTTCATAGGTAGGTACTAGGATATTTGCCCGAGGGCATTTATAAGCCTAGCCAGAGTGTGTCAGCTTTCGCCACCCCATTCATTAATTAACTGAGCCTCTATCAAAAAAAGCCAATGAAGTGATCCCAGGGGTGTATTCTCTGTTACCCATCCACTCGTCAAGGTTTCTTTTGAAGAGTGTTAGTGAGGGGCTCTGCCTAATATAATTATGAATTTTGTTCCAAAGCATGGGGAGTCTCTGTGACAGGAATCTATCCATCCAGCATGTTCTATTTATTGTTGTGGTAAGGTTTAGCTCACCAGAGCGAGTGGCTCGCAGTGACTTGGATTTTTTTAGGTCGAGCATGTCCATCAATTCTGAGTTGGACATGGCTTTGTAAGTCAGGCAGAGATCAACTCTAGTTGTGTTGGTATATTCTTGTCCTTAGGGTATTAATGGTCTTTCCTATATAAAAACAAGAGCATATTGAGCACATTGCTAAACAGACCACAGCTTTACTGGTACATGTGGATTTCTTTATCCAGATACATTTTACCATACTGAGGTATTGTTCATTCCTGTCCTACTTGGATGTCCCTGCATTGCAAACAGAATTCACATTTAACCATGCCTTCACCCCTTCTATTGCTATTCCTGTTCCTTTCAAGAATATTCTTCAAACTCATGTCTTGTCATTGGCAGTTAGGTATTTTAAAAGATATGTTGGTTAAACGAAACTACCCTTCAGGATTTATTGACAGTATTTTTAACGAAGTAAAGAGAAAAAGGGAACAAGGTTTGTTTTCCCCCCTTCTGGGTAGAATACAGGAGGGTGAGACAAGTAATAGAACACAGGAGACCAATAGTAGAGAGAAATTAGCCATATTTAAATTTAATAATCAATATTTTGATATTAAAAATATTTTAATACACAACTGGAGTATTTTTAGAATTAATCAGGAACAACTTAATTTAGTTGGAGCAGCGCCTAGGGTTATCTATAAGAGAGACATGAGTTTGAAGAATATTCTTGAAAGGAACAGGAATAACAATAGAATAAAATGATTATTGTGGGGATTCAGTCTCCTATTGTTTTTTTTTTTTTGGTTGTGGACTTGGAATTGTTACTTAATTACAGCTATATGCAAAGGAAAATAATTACATTGTTACATTTTGAGTAATGCTCATCTACAAGGAAATAGCTCAACAATTGAGCCTTTTTATAAGATATGTGTAGTCTGTATACCTCACTCACTTTTTTAGTATATTAACCATATTTTAACTGCCGCCATTCAAAGCATTTGTATTTTCTGGTTATGTACACAAAGCAAAACAATCTGATGCTAATTGTTTAGCTGATATAATGTACTGACAGAAGTGCATTCAGTATCAAATAATTTCCAATCTTTGAACACATTATCATCCAATAACATTCCATTCTGTTCCAGTATCAGGCTTGGACAGTAGCACACTGGACTTAAAGTTTCATATTTGTGTGACTATAAAACATTTTCAGACCTAAGGTATGTTGTGATTAAACCTTTGTACTGCACTCAATGGAAGTCCAGTTTTTATTTTCATCAGGCTTAACTGGTAAATTTAGTTTGACCAGGCTTCACAAAAAAGTGCACTACATAGCAAGAGTACATGTTTTGCAAAGCAGACTTGATTACTGGACAGGTTGTACAATCAGGACAATGCAATACAGAATGGTAAAGACACAAGCTCAGCTGAATGTTGGAAGAAAAGAACTACATAAAAAGGTCACTTGCTGTGTTGTGTGAGCTCATGAGAATATACTCCTGGCACTCAGAAGTAGCGTAAGTTAAACCATGCTGCTACAGGATATCAACACTGCATGGTGCTTAGTCTGCTGGACACCTTTTTATTTTATGAAAGGGGTGAAAAGGGAAGTATAGGACAGTAGAAAATAGGGTATACAGCAAGCAGAGATACATGCAGAAGGGAAATACAAAGAGAAATGCAGGTTGGAGGAGGAGGAAGAACACAATGTTTTTTATAGGAAAGAAAAGAACAGATATCGAAAATGGTGACAGGGAAACAGTGTGCATGGGGTAAAGGGAGGGGGAGCCTGTGTGTAGGTAGTTAGTGGGGCAGATATGCAAACATGAACAATGCTGACAAGCAGAGTCCAACTGACACAAACTAGGAGGGGAACACATGAGATATACAGAAACAAACAAACATCGAGCAAGGGATAGGGTGGGGTACAGGAAGAATGTTAGCTACTGACCAACCCAGAGAGGCATTACAAAGGCCCAATAGATGGAGCTCCTGGGACCAGAAAGCAGATGAGATAGATCACATGACACTCAAGGACCCAGTAGATGGAGCTCATGGGTCCAGGTACAATATAATAGAGCCTGCATCTTGCTCTAGCAGCTTGATGGCAAGGTCCAGCCAGTTTAGGCATGTCTGAGGCTGGACAGGCTGATATGTGGCAATCCAGTATATCCAGACTTAGGTAACCACCAGCTTTACTATCTGTTCCAGCTCTCTGTCTGAGAAATTTCATGCTATTTGCCTGATGTGGGCTACAACTAACCCACCCCACCAGTGATACACTCCCACCATGTTCACCCACTTTAGCTTCATCCTCAGGTTGGACACCTGCAAGCAGCTGCTGACACACCTAATGCTCATTGGTACCATTGTGGCTGGCACAATGGAAAGAAAAATTGAATGGTTACATATCTGAGGAAGTTCTGCAGATCATATAACCTATGGAAGTACAGGTTTGCAAGTAAGAGTCTCATCCACTTCACTGTGTGGAATGCCTCCACTGCCTCGTGTGGCAGCCAGCAGCTATCACCTGTCAGACTGCCTGACTATACTGCCATCTCACACAGGTGTGATGACATGCTGACTCAGTCTGCCCAACTATACTGCCATCTCACACAGGTGTGGTGACATGCTGACTCAGTCTGCCCGACTATACTGCCATCTCACACAGGTGTGGTGACATGCTGACTCAGTCTGCCTGACTATACTGCCATCTCACACAGGTGTGGTGACATGCTGACTCAGTCTGCCTGACTATACTGCCATCTCACACAGGTGTGGTGGCATGCTGACTCAGTCTGCCCGACTATACTGCCATCTCACACAGGCGTGGTGACATGCTGACTCAGTCTGCCCAACTATGCTGCCATCTCACACAGGTGTGATGACATGCTGACAACAGAGCAAATGTACAGCTACACATGTATGTGCAAAGCAGATGCCTGAGATGGTGCTCACACTCTATGAAAGCAATTATATTACCACATGTGCATGCAATGAACAAAAATCCTGGGACACTGCCCACATGCAGAGAAAATACTCCAGCAGCAACATGCAATAAGGCAGAAGCATGAAATGGTGACCACCACCCCAGAACAAGACAAGTATCCTGCCCCACAAGCTACCAGAGTGTCTCAACAATAGCACCCAGAAGACACATCCATACACCCACATCTGCCAACCAGGTAGCTCCTATTATTTCTTAGGGGAACCAAACATTATTAGGAACACTGGTCTGAAGGACAGAACCCAGTTTAAAACAACAATATGAAACACAGCAGGCATGACAAACACATACTATACCATCTGGGGTATTCCTGCCTCACCTCTGCATTGCATACCTAGTGACCTAGAGATCTAAAAGGCAGCAGCACCACAGGACATCATAATGGAACCTCAATTATTCACCAGTTCAGGAAATGCCAGTAGCTTTGGTCAGCCCAGATCATACCAGGCCTCCATCCTATGAAATGGACCCATATAGGGTTCTAGAACTGCTCCTTAACTAAATGTACAAGATGTACAACATACTCTTTGTCTTCCATGCACAGCATCAGACACAAGCATTAGCAGCCATAAGTATATGAATATGCAATCAAACAAAATATCAAGCTATGATTTGTGTTTTGAATTGTGTGTAGTGAACCTTAGGGATAGCATAATACAAGTACACTCACAGACTGCATGCAGAAACAGGCATGTATACTATGCTGGTAGCATGGCGCTGAGTGTACCCACACCATGTGTAACTGGTGTCTTCCAGTGAAATACAGCAATTCATGGGAGAAATGTATTTCATCAAGATAGTATTCATCAAATCATGGCTTAGTAAAATTGATTTTATTTAACTGGGAAAGTCCGACTTCGACCGCAGTCAATTTTCAGCAGAGGCCCAGGGAGAAATGCTACAGGTGCATGTCTTTGAATGTGGGAGAAAACCCACATGAATGCAGGGAGGACATGCAGACTCCACACAAAAAAGCACCCCAGCTGAGAATCAAACCAGAGAACCTCTTGTTGTGAGGCAACAAGGCTACCGCTGCACCACTGCACAGTCCATAAAGGAGATGATGCATTGGCTTGTTCAGTCAAATTGATGGGGACTGTGCAAACAGGAAGACTGTTGAACTTGTACCCCTATAGGGCTCATTTTAAACATCGTCTCACAGTTTTGCTAGATCAGGAGTCAATGTGCTGCATTCATTAAGATGCTTTCCAATGTAGAGTGGCTTCATGAATTCTCATACACCTCAGCTCATAGACTCAGTGACATCAAACCTCATTAGCATATGATTGGTGCAAACTGCTACTTATTTGTGACTTTTATAGCTAAGAAACCGCATTAGTTTCAAATGTGCAGTAATGCACTGGCAGCAGTAGGAGTAATGCAACAAACTGCAACCTTATCTGAGAACACAGAAGCAGCATTTCTGCAACAGACTGTCAAGCGAAGGCACACAGTGCCCCACAATACACTGGGAAAATGTAGGTCAATAGTGTCACGCACATGAAATTTGACTGGGAGCAGAGTATGGCAAAACCAATGTACCTATGATAGTAGTACCGGTCAGTACAATGAGTGACTGCATGTACTACAAATACCTATATGTACATCTATATTTATATCCATGTATTTTGTGTAACTGATTTACCTTTAAATATAAGCTTCCAGTCAAATGGTCAAGTCATAGCTCATTGCAGATGACATTCTTGGCATTGATGAGGTTTTCATCCTCTATTGTACAGAAAGTAAATATTTCTACCATGATTGTTGTACTGTATTGAGATGCCCTGAACAGTTCTGAACTTATGCAAAGAAACTACAAGTCACAGAACATCGAGGAAGGTTGAGAAGACAAAGAATGTAATGTTGCAATAGGATAAGTTGCAGCTTTGCAGGAAGCCCACAACTGCCTGTCTTCTTACCATCCTGTCTGAAATACAGACACACATTGTAGGTTTATACTAAAACAACACGCAGTGGATATCTCCACAGGAAACCTCCTGTCAGCATTGCTACATACCCACTGTCATCTGTGGCTCTCCATAATTACCTAGCCACATTATCTGATATGCCTGATCCTCATCTATATATATGTATGAGGACTAGCGAAAGTTTAAAATTCTGAGACTAAGTATGAGCTCCAGAGTGGTGAGGTTGAATGTTCAAAAACTGAAATTCACATATACTAAGTCTGAGATCATAGCACATCAGAATATTGAATTTTTTCTGCGGTATCATAATGTTAAAATTAGTACACATAAGCAGATGTTCTGTAGGTGGTATAGAAGGGCTTTCCTCCTTGCAAAAAATATCTTTAAAAGAGAGCAGCAACTGTCAGCATTATTCATAATTCTGGAATTTGCAATTATGAGTCTCAGAATTACAACAGGAAGCCATGTGGTCTTCTTTATGTTACCTACTACAGTTATGTATGTGCACACATACATGTACCATTGTTTTGGGTACCACTGAAGTACCTCAACTTCCACACCATATCTGTAGTTTCAAGTGTATTCCCATCCCTGAATAACCTTTTACTGAAGTACGTACCCAAGGTACTCTCCTGTTCATAGACTTTATCGGTTTACAACGAATGTCTTCTCTTTACCCCAGATGTTTTCATGAAGTGGAACTGAGCTTTCAGCACCGCAAAAGCTAGTCAGTAACGGGGGTTCTGTCTTTATTTTTGCATAGTCATATTTCTTCACCCATATTCCTTTTTATCGAATATTAATTATACAATGTTCTTAGTTTGTGCATGGGAGATACTGCATTGCATTTTGGACATAATCTTTGGGCTCTTTCTGTGTGTCATTATACAGGGATCTAGTGAGTACCTTGTATCACTTAAACAGGAAAAAACTTCACACTGTGTACTGAGCAGTAAATGGCAGTAAAAATGTTTATAATGTTAGTTGCTCTTTTAACAGACTTGAAAGTTACACAAAAGGGTTTCAAGCAATAGTGCTGCATAACACACTAGTCGCTGTTTTAATTGATGTGAGTCACAGGACCTCTTAAATTTAAGGGGTGTATGCATATTTAAAGTTTATTAATGTTATAAGATTTTTGGTATTGAAGAAGTCTCACACAAATATCAGGGGCAGAAGCGCTTAACCATTTGTACATGGATTTCTTTCCAGATTTTTCTGCTTCTTCATGTTTTTATATTGTGGGCTTTGGTTTACATTTTGTGAAGAGAACCCTTGTTGGACTACATTGGTACTTTTCCTGCCATTTTCTGCTCAGTACACAGTGTGCAGTTTTTTCCTGTTTACTGGTTTTGTTTCGACTTCACATCATTCATGCTGTTTTTCCTACAGACATCCTGTATCACTTGAAAAACAACAGGGACATATTGGGGAGGGCTGACACATTGGTACATGCTCTCTCATTGTACATTTGTACAACTACTAGTGTGTTTACACTAACCTGCTAACTGGCCATGTGGAACATTACCCTGGGACATTGCTAATATTATTGCAGGCAAGTTTTCATCCGCTCCTCAATCCCACCTCACATTTCTCCTACTGAAATCACTTTGGACCAAGTTCTTTTAGCACTTTCCAAAATTAAAACAGCTCATGGGCCCTGATAGTATCCCTGGATGTCTGCTGAGAAGCATTAAGTCTCACCCAGCAAAATTCCTCTACCATCTTTTCAGCTTCAGACTGGCCACTGGTCACATCCCTGATGCATGAAGAAATGCTGTTGTGGTACTCTTGCATAATGTTAGCCCTTGTACTGACCCTAGAAATTACAGAACTGTTATTATTCTCACTAACATTATTTATAAGGCTCCAAAATGTATTATAGCTGAACTAATAAGCAATGATATAGGAATCATATCCATGGAATCCATACCAGTTTGGCTTTGCAAAAGACAGATAATGCCTGCTCACCCTGGATGAATTTTTTGAAAAGATTAATGAGGCCATTGACGAGGGTCATATAGTCTATACTGTCAATCTGGACTTTTCTAAGGTCTTTGATACTATCCCCTCTGTCGGGATTATTGACAAACACTCCAAGCTAAACATGAACCCATACACATGTCACTGGATAGGTAACTGGCTATCTGGCAGAAATCACACTGATAAGATCTGACATTACTTCTGCTTATCATAGGGTCATAGGTGTTTACTAGGCTAACAGCCACAAGGGCCTTTTAAGCCTAGCCGTGCATCCCAAATCTCTGACAAGTTCTGATACCCTTGATAAGTGTAAGCAGGGGCCTGGGAGATGAACCATTTACAGTTCCGTTCTACTTACATTTGACATGGTCATCATGGGTTGGGGTATCTTTGTTGATAATAGACTCTCCTTTAACCACTATGTCTCTGTCGTGGTTAGAAAACCCTTCTACCTTCCCCAACGTAACCAAATAGGTTCTAGTCCCACTTCATTCCTTTTGAATTAGACTCATTATTGAATACAACGGACAGTTGGCATGCACCTTATTAAGCACCTGAATCCAATTAACAGACTTGAACATTTTTCTCACCAAAAGATCTTAGATCTCAGTACCCTTAGCTAATCTAACAGACTAAAAACTCTGTCCTTTACTAAGTGTCTTACAGACTTCCATAGGGTAATCTCTGCTTAGTCTGTCATGATATGAATCATCTGGCACTCTCTGAATGCCATTAACTAAACAGAACCAGTGGTCAAGCGACTTAAACCTATACTACCATATCAACATTACCAAATGGTGCAGCATGTGTGACATCTACCATATCAACATTACCAAATGGTGCAGCATGTGTGACATCTACCATATCAACATTACCAAATGGTGCAGCATGTGTGACATCTACCATATCAACATTACCAAATGGTGCAGCATGTGTGACATCTACCATATCAACATTACCAAATGGTGCAGCATGTGTGACATCTACCATATCAACATTACCAAATGGTGCAAC
>NC_056735.1:82607478-82671213 GCF_019279795.1 Protopterus annectens
GCTGAGAGATTTGACAATTAATATATTAGAGGAGGGAGTGCCACCTAAGTTAATGACAGAGGCTATAGCAGTTGTCCTTCTGAAGGGAAAAAAGGATCCAGAGGATCCTGCAAATTTTTTGTTCATTTCTTGTACTGAAAATGCTAAAGTTGTAGCCAGAGTAATGGCATCTATGTCAGAGATAATGTCCTTAGCTTTGACCACGTAAAATTCATGAAACCAACACACACCCTCCCGTAAATGACAGAAATCACAAACAACAAAACATAACCAACACACAACCTCCTGTATGACACACGAAACAGCAAGCTTTGGTGATCACTGGAAAATATTATTGTATTTTGTAGTCTGGGCAGAAAAAGAGAGATTGGGGTAGGGTTGAGATGGAGGGGTAACTATTAGATATGCACAAACCATCTGACACTGTTAATCGGGGTAGTGTGATGGGAACAGTAGAGCACATAGTGGGAAAAGAAAGGTTTCTTATTAGAAAACCAATTTCATCCATAGCCATTATCAAGGAAAGGGTTCAGGAAATATGGATTCTAAGTGATACAAAGTAAGACTGCCCTTTTTCACAAGCTATCTTCATTTTGATAATGGAAAATTAGTACAAACACTGGGGCAGTAATTGGAATCTAAAAGGAAGAAGAAAAAAGGAGCAGCACAAGTCCATTTGAAATAACGGCATGGCAATAACATGGCTTTATTAACAGGAAGTATGGTAATAGTGGATAGATTTGGAGTGGATCCAGTATTATGTTTTTATTTGAAAAAAACATCATTGATGATTTATTTGTGGAGAGGATAGATGGAATACAGGGTTGTCCAGTATGGAAGGGAAGATAAACATATGGGTATCAAAGTTTCTCTAATGGCTGAGGAAATTATGGATAATAATTGGAAGAAGTTAAGGGAAAAGACAAACAAAAAAACAAAAAAAAAAAATGTGTTGGACAAATGGTAGAGTGAAAAACATTATGAGCAAGGATGATGATGATGACGATGATAATGATGATGATGATGATGATGTGATGAGCTGATGATGATGAAGATGGTGATGATGATGATGATGATGACTGATGATGATGATGATGATAATGATGATGATGATGATGATGGTGATGATGATGGTGATGATGATGATGATAGTGATGATGATGATGTGATGATGGTGATGATGGTGATGATGATGAAGATGTGATGATGGTGATGATGATGATTGATGATTGATGATGATGATAATGATTATGATAACAATGATGATGAGGATGATGTGATGATGATGATGTGTAATGATGATGATGATGGTGATGATGATGGTGATGATGGTGATGATGATGATGACGATGGTGATGGTGATGACGATGGTGATGGTGATGGTGATGATGGTGATGATGATGATGATGATGGTGATGATGATTGATGATGATGATGACAATGATGATGGTGATGACGATGATGATGATGATGATGTGATGATGATGATGATGAAGAAGATGATGATGATGATGATGGTGATGATGAATATGATGATGATGATGGTGATGATGATGATGGTGATGATGATGATTCTGCCTTTGGTCCTTACCTAATGAAGCATTTGAACATTTGCACTTGGGATGGAAGTATAGATGTGCAAAGGATGACCTATGAAAGGTTTTGTCAGGGATACTAAAAGATATAGAAAAGGGAAAGGAAGATTCTGTGTAGAGGAAGTGAGAAGTGGTGGAAGATGCAGAATTTCAGGTGATAAGCAGTAGCTGAGGTCTATATCACGTCATCAAATCACTAATAATAGAATGCCTCTTCATCAAAGAACTATTCATCAAAGAAACTTTTGGGCAAAAACTTTCCTAGGGCAAAACGATGGTTTGTCCTTTTCCCCATTGTAGTGTGATCTTGGAGTTGGTATATTTAGTTGGGGGGAGTGTAGCCCCCCACTTGCGTAGGTATTAGTTTTTTTTTTTTTGTTTTTTTCTTCAGTCACTAGGGCGGACTACCGTAAGTTTTGCCTAGGAAACTTTTGCCTAAAAAGCTTCTTTGATAAATAGTTCTTTCACTGAATAGTTCTTCAATGAAGAGGCATTTGATTATTAGTGATTCGATTATGTCATATAGACCCATGTAGCTGTTAGCATGGAAATGATATGCAGAGTAGTTATAAATGCAGAGCTGAAGCAGTTGAATGGGGAGGCCAACCTAGAGGAAGACATTAGTCAGATGGTGGAGAGAGAACAGAAAAATGTAGGTTTATAGGTCAATAGATTGATACCAGGCTGTAGATCCAGTAGAGCATTTGTGGCCCGACCAGGTAATTCCTCATCAGATTTAACAAGCTAGGAAATTAATACCAGACCACCCGACAGGATGAATCACTTTGGACCTAGTTACTTCACCTTTCCATAAGGGCATGAGGGGACACACTGGGGGGTGTGCTTAAGGTTGCCCATCCAGTCATCCATGCTACACTTAAAATGGGTTATAAAACTACTAAACATTACATATGGGGTGAATTAATTCCATAAAACAAGTATTGTCTGTGATAGATATCTATCTCATCAGCAGGTCCTATTTATATTATGGTGGAAGTTCAGATTTCATGGGCAGGTATTTAAGGGTGTTATAAATTTTGTGGATGTGAAGGACGTTGCATAGGACTCGATCCTTTGTGGATTTGTAGGCTAGCCACGGTGACTATCAAAACCTAACAGGACATGGAAAAAGAGTGAGGGTGCTTTAAGCCAGTCAGAGCAGCTGAAGAAGGACATGCCTTTGATTGTCTTAGCAAAGAAATGTTGTACTCTTTCAGGTTTGAGCATGTGCTTTGATAAATACATAGCAAATGGGGCTTTACGTGCTATAACTGGTCTGATAATGGGGGAACAAAGGGGGGTGATGGCTTCCTTGGTTGTAGAAGATATAGCCCTTGTAATCCATCTGGCTATTTAAAAGGTCTTAGTAACAACAGTGGTAACATAGTGGTCAAAGGATAGTTCATTGTTAGTGAAAGAAGTCCGTAATGACAAAGTCAATTTTTGGAGGAGGTTACATATGTCATAGGAGCATAAGTGCTCATATTTACCAAAGGAAAAAAAATGCTGCATTTCGTTTGAGGTGGTGATTTGAGCACCCATTTTAGTGAGTATTTGGCCCTCATGGAGAATCCAGAGATCAGATGGGGTGTTTGATGGCTTCCAGTTTGCAATCATCAGCAAACTTCATCAACCGCGGGACCCTGTTGTCAGCCTTGATATCAGAGAAATAGAAACCAAGGAGGAATGATATCATGCAGATTCATCGGGTACTCTCTTGGGTAGTATTCTTTTGGTTCAGAGTGTGTCCCTAGCACTGATTGGCCCGATTCTGTCCGTCAGCTGGTTTGCTATCCAATAACATAGAGGTTTACATTTAGTTTGATTATCTTGTTAATGATGATAAATGTGTATCAAAGACTTTGACCAAGTCAAGGTATGCAGTGTGAAACAATTTGCCTAAGTCCAGTGCCTCAAAGAATGTTCAAAAAACGTCCATCAGGATTAGAAGGCAGGATCTGACTTTAACAAGTCCAGACTGGTTTGGGACCAGGGTGTGAAGACTGCCTATTTCTGTGTTAATGAGTTCCATAATCATGCACTTCGTTGCCATAGAGATAAGGCTGCTGAGCTTTATGGATCCATCGTTTTCTAAATCCTTACTGGGTCCCTTTGTAGACGGAGATAATTATAGCAGTTTCCATACCTCTGGCACAAACTGAATAGATAGGCTAAGGCTGGATAGACTTAATAATGAATCAACCAGGCAATGTTTGGTGCTGATAAGAATCCCACCTGGCACATTATCTGGATAAATGGAGAAAATATTCTTAGCCTTGAAGACAACACTTAGGACATGCTCAGAGGTGCTAGGGGGGATAGGGCATAGGCATACCAAGGTGCTACAGATAAGTATGTGGAGATATGGGAATAGAATTTGAGCTGAGTTTGTCTGATAACATGTTGGCTATATCCTAAGGGAATGAGTATGTGATGTTATATTGTATTCAATCTGAGCATGGATGACTGGATGGGCAACCTTAAGTACACCCCCCAGTCTGTCCCCTCATACCCTTATGGAAAGGGGAAGCAACTAGGTCCAAAGTGATTCATCCTGTTGGGTGGTCTGGTATTAATTTCATAGCTTGTTAAATTTGATGAGGAATTACCTGGTCGGGCCACAGATGCTCTACTGGATCTACAGCCTGGTATCAATCTATTGACCTATAAACCTACATTTTTCTGTTCTCTCTCCACCATCTGACTATTGACTTCCTCTAGGTTGGCCTCCCCATTCAACTGCTTCAGCTCTGCATTTTTAACCACTCTGCATATCACTTCCATACTAACAGCTACCATGGCTCTATATTATGTCTGTGGTTCCCAACATAGCTAAAGATGGATGTGTGGTTATCCTCAATAAGGGTGGCAATTCTCAGTTCATATTTCCTTTAAGATGATTTGATCATTTTCCTAAGTTCTTTGTTGAACTTCATGTTTTTTTTTTCAAGCTGATGTTAGTTTTACTTTTATTAACTGGTAGTTTCTTCCTCTTATAAATGGTGGGGGGGGGGTGAAGTATTTTCTAGAAGTATAGACATGGGTATGAGGACAAGATGGAGGATGCATACAAGAAATGTAAGTAAATGCAGAGCAAGAAAATACAGAGGATACAGGAAGATTTGTGTGGAAAGACTGCAGTTATAATGACATGACAACATATGATGCTAAATGACTAAAACGGCAATGACAGTGAATCTAGTTGCTGGTTGCTCCTCTTCAACAATCCACACTCATGGGTGATGTACTTCAGGGTTGTTACAGTTGTGGCCACTGTGTTCATTGCAATAGGCTCAATCAGACTAAAACTTTCAGTAGTTGCAATACTAGTCATGTATATGACATCAAATATTTTGCTAATTGTTCGACGGATTGGGTCATATACCTAGCCACCTGTTCATGCTCGGCCTTTTATGTGGGCCAGACATCTAGGCCCGTGAAATTCGGGATCAGCCAGCATTTAAGTGACATTAAACTGAAAAAGCTCACTAATGCATTACATAAACATGTTGTCATTCATCCCTCAGCCTCATTTAGATTCACTGTCATTGATATCAGTAAGGGGGATACAATAAATAAAATTGGCTGGCACAATATACTTAATAATAAAGAAAAAATATGGATAATTAAACTAGGAGGTTTTAATTCCTCCTGGATTGAATAAATTATTGTGAGCAGCCAATGACTTTTCTTCTTTCTAAATGGGTGTGTGTATATAAGAAGTGCTCAGTCTCATTTACAGTTACACTGAGGAAGGATCTTAATTAATGCCGAAACCGGTCTGTCTGTATGTGTTAACTTTTTAATAAAGTTACACCTTATACACCTTGGTGCTGGCTTTCTTGATTTTTGGACTATGATTAAGAAGATTAAATCTCAGTTAATATCTGCCACATCAACACCATGCTCACACACAGTAAAGGATCATCTGAAGGATATCTACCACCATATCAGCACCATGCTCACACGTAGTAAAGAACCATCTGAAGGATATCTACAACCATATCAGCACCATGCTCACACGTAGTAAAGAACCATCTGAAGGATATCTACCACCACATCTGCATTATGCTCACACACAGTAAAGGACCATCTGAAGGATATCTTCCACCACCTCAAAATGCTCTCTCTCGAGGCACTCCTAAAAATGAAGAACATCGATATCTGTGCAGTAACTGAGACCTGGTTCAAGGCTCCAGAGAGCACCCCTGCAATACCAGGCTACAACTCTTGCCACACTTTTCGGCCACCAAACCAGGACCAAAACACTAAAGGTGGAGGAGTGTCAATATTCACCAAGGATATTCACAACACCAGGCTAGTTGCCCAACACAATGCATCTGAAATTCACCAGGTGCAACTAACAGTAGGTAAGAATGCAATCCAAATTGTAGTTTGCTACAGATCCCCCGCCATACCCCAAGATTCGCACTTCACCTTTCTAAACATACTGGAAAATATTAAGATAGAACTAAGCATCCTAATACTGGGTGATTTTAACTACCCTGCCATTAACTGGGAAAACTACTTCTGTACCAACACCTTTGCCCAACGGTTCTTGGAATTCATAAATTCCAATGCCCTGGATCAACTAATCCATAGTCCCACCAGGGGCTCCAATATCCTAGACTTGGTCATTACCAACATGGGAAATCTATGCTCCACACCTATGGTCAACCCCTCATTAGTCAGGTCTGACCATAAGCTAATCACCCTTAACATCCACATCCCATTCCCCCCAGTAAGGAAACCTCCATAAAAAACTTCTCCAAAGCCAACTTCATGCTACTCAAGTCAGAAGTGACAAACTTCATGACACCCATGCAGACGGGAACTGAAAGTTCAACTGCTGAATCCTGCACTAAGGCACTGTATGAGCACATCCACTCATGCATGAATCGTGCCATCCCAAATAGAACCAATATGCTCTCATCCAAAAAAAGGAAGCCAATCTGGTGGTCCCCTGCCATAAACAAACTTTACAACAAAAAGGAAGAAACTGTTGCAGAAAAGAGGAAAATCCCAGGATGCAAAAAACTCCCCTACCAGCCTCAGTAAGAAACTGAGATCCCTCATAAAATCCTCCAACGCTAGTTACGAAAATAAAATTGCCAAAGATTCCAAAGACAACCACAAGGCATTCTATAACTATGTCAAGAATCTAAATGGCAATGCTCAGATCTGCTCTGAGCTAAAACAGAATGGCATTAAATATGCTGATCCCAAGGATATTGCCAATATCCTGGCAGATCGATTCAGTGCCAACTTCACCCCCGTCTCACCCCGTAAATGGCCCATCTCAATATCAGAAGATTGCCAAATTCTGGTAATAATGGCCACACAGGTAAAAAAACGCACTCTCCAAAGCTAAGAATGCAGCATCCATGGGACCAGATGACATCCCGGGCTGTGTACTACATGAACTACAATATGAACTGGCACCTCACCTAAGTGTCATGTTTAATCATAGCCTCATCTCAGGTTTCGTGCCCACTGAGCGGCACAGAGCTACAGTTATCCCATTCCACAAGGGGGGATCCACCTTGGATCCCGGAAACTACCGTCCCATCAGTCTGATAAGCCTTATCTGTAAGGCCATGGAGAGTATTATCATGGAACTTATAAACAAAGACACTGGCAACCTTCAAACACTGGACCCCACCCAGTTTGGGTCCGTGAAGGGCCGATCTTGTCTTCTGAACCTGACTTCTTCGAATCAGTCAACAGAGCCATGGACAAGGGTAAGGTGGTCCACACAGCCTATCTAGACCTTGCCAAGGCCTTTGACACCATCCCCCACTCTGGAATCATAGATAAACTTACTAAGCTGGGCATTAATTCCTACGTCACCCAATGGGTTGCTAACTGGCTTACTGATAGAACCCACACTGTAAAAGTAGCCAACTCCAAATCCAGCTCCAGACAAGTGACAAGTGGAGTACCTCAGGGTTCAGTCCTGGGACCGCTCTTGTTTGGCATCGACTTCTCTGAAGTACAGGCCAACACGAAGGGACTCTGGCTAACAAAATTCACAGATGACTGCAAACTACGAGCTATTATTGAATCCCCAAATGATGTGGATACTCTACAAACGGGCCTTACAGAAACAGATGCTTGGTGCCAGAGCCATGGGCTCAAGCTCAATGCCAAGAAATGTATAGTTATCCCCTTTGGGAAAAAACATGTATCCGTGAATTACCATACAGGTGGCAGTACACTAAACACCGAAAGTGTGATAAGAAACTTAGGGACACAGGTGGACAGTGGTCTCACCTTCGATAACCACATCACCACAAGTCAGGAAATCCTTCTATGTGGCACATCTCATCACTAAGGGCTTTTCATCCATAAAAAAGGAGGTCATTGTCCCACTGTACTCATCTCTCATTAGACCCGGTATAGAATACAACGCCCCATTTGGTATGTACCTCTTAAGACATCTGCAACAACTGGAAAGGCCACAGAAATACCTCACTAAAAGAATCACAGGCCTAAAGCAGATGCATTATGCTGACCGCCTTAAAAAACTCCAGCTATACTCTGTCGCATATCGTCTACTCAGAGGCGATCTCTGCTTAACATACAAGGCCATGTCAAACCCAGAGCTGTTGGACATGCTACACTTAAAGAAATCCCAATCCCTCAGAGCCACATGCTCCAGGGATCTAAACCTTGTCATCACAATAAACAAAATACGCTGGAAGGATAGGTTCCTGACCCAGAGACTCCCCAGACTCTGGAATAGACTGCCCATACATGTCAAGCAGAGTGCCTCTTTGGTCCTCTTCAATAGGAATCTTGACGATTGGATGGGAGAAAGGAAATTCACCCCGGGGATCACGTCAGTCACCCTGCTAGACAGGGGTCCAGGGAAGTAAACAGTGTTGGAAGAAATAGCCAGGGAATTGTTATGGCTAGGCTTGTATAGGCCCTAGGGCTGATAGCCTAGTAACAACCTATGAACCTATGAACCTGAGCACCATGCTCACACATAGTAAATAACCATCTGAAAGCTATCTACCACCACATCAGCACCATGCTCACACATAGTAAAGGACCCCATGAAGGAAGATGACAAAGCATTAAATATCTCAAATTCCATAAGTAAAGACAGGAAATGGTGACTTTACTTTTAAGAACACTGACTTTACACTCACAACATTGGACAAAGATTGGGTTAAAGTTAGGTGTTCTTCCAGGGCTGGAAACCATGATGTTACAAGGACTCTAAAGTCCTTTTCACTGGACAAATATGACTAATACTTATTGGTCATCCATGTGGGATTTAATGCCATGAGGTGCACAGCCACGGGAGAAATGCTCAGAGACATGCTTGATCTCACCATACATGTGTCCAGTGCAGGTAAGACACTGCTCCTCAGTGGAATCCTTCCATCACCCAGAATGATACCTATATACAAATAAATAGATGATTGGCTACAACAACTGGCTTCATAGTTGGTGTAATTCTAGAAGTTGTTCAGTATGTCTCGGCATGGGACATAATGATTCAAAAAGGATGGCCTGCTTCTCTCATTCCATGGCTGTTGCACGCTGCCTAAAGACCTTGTTGCTCTCATACTGCCTTTTTATGCAGAGTGCACCTAATGGACACAATAACATAGCAGATATTAATGTAACATTTTCCAGCACTAAATTGGAACATAACAGGATGCCCCTTCTCAATGCCAGAAGTCTTAACAAGAAATTGCCTAAGCTTGAGGCTGTCATGTGACTGAAAGCATACACATTTGCATAGTTTCACAGTTTCAGTATAAAGGTAGCCCTTCCTCCATGCCTGACTTCTGTTCCTACTACTGTCTATTTGCAGGACATTAACTCTAGTGGCATTTCCATATTTGTAAAGAATAGCAGCACCACTAGACAGATACCCAGAACAACAAACTGAACTCATTCAACTCCATCTTACCCTGAACAAGACAAAATAACAGAGGTTCATAGAAGGTCACTAGGCTAAAGGTCCTAGAGGCATTACAAGCCTAGCCATATTTATCCCAAGTTGCCCCAATTGCTGGTGGTTAGGTAAGTGCAGTTCACAGAGGCAAGGGTCTATGGTAGTTAATAACAACTTCCCCTCTCCAGGAGAGACACAGGGTGCCACCACAGGAGAGGCTTTGTGATCACTCATCCAGTAATCTAGGTTACATTTAAAGAAGGTCAGGGAGGGGCTGTGTTTTGTGTGAAATTGATGCTTGTTCCAGAGAAGTGACAGTCTCTGGGAGATGTATCTATCTCTCCAACATGACCCATTCATGTCAGAGGGTAGGTTAAGAACTATGGAGCGAGTAACCCTCATGCAGTTTTATTTACGAATGTGTGGCATTTCTAGCAGACCTGGTTCAGAGACTACCCTGTAAACTAGGCACAGGTTACCCCTTAGCAACCTGTAGGAGACAAAAGACAGTGAGAGGGATTTCAGTCTTTCCACGCAAGACTTGTTTTGTGTAAACTGTAATTTCTAGGTGAGAAACCTCTCTGGCCTCCCCAATTGTTGTAGGTTTCTGGTAAGGTACATGCAAAAGGGAGCATTGTACTCAATTTTTGGTTTGATGAGGGCTGAGTATAATGGATTTATAACATCCTTAGATCTAGATGTGATGCTTTTACTTATAAGATGTTCCACATAGAAGGGTTTCCTTACTACTATGGATACATGGTGGTCAAAGTTCAGGTTGCTATCAACCTGAGTACCCAGATAATGTCTATATCACTTCATAGTTTCATAGTTTCATAGTATAGTACTAGGCTATCTGCCCTGGGGCATTTGTAAGCTTAGCCATAGTGATGTGGCTTTTGCCACCCCATGAAATGGTACAAAAATGTACAGAATAAATCAAGAATACTGTGCCTCTGTCTAGTAGTGACACAGTGAAGGTACCCTATATAATAGAATTAGTTTACTGTGCCCCTGTCTAGCAGTGACACAGATGTGACCCCTGGGGTAAACTTACGATCTCCCATCCACTCATCAAGATTTCTCTTGAAGAGAGTCAGTGAGGGGCTCTGCCTAATATGAACTGGGATCCTGTTCCAAAGCATGGGAAGCCTCTGGGTTATGAATCTATCCCTCCAGCATGTCCTATTCATACTTGTGCCGAGGTTTAAGTCTTTAGCTCTCGTGGTCCTGATGGATTTGGATTTTTTGAGGTGGAGCATGTCCATCATATCCTGGTTGGACATGGCCTTGTACGTCAGGCAGAGATCACCTCTGAGCAGGCGGTATGCTACTAAATAGAGCTGAAGTTTCTTTAGTCTGGCAGAATAAGACATATGTTGGAGACCCTTGATCCTTTTGGTGAGGTACTTTTGTGGTCTCTCCAGCTGTTGCAAGTGCCGGGTGAGGTACATACCAAATGGGGCATTGAACTCAATCATGGGTCTGATGAGGGAGGAATATAGGGGTACAATGACATCCTTGGATCTGGATGTGAAACCCTTCATGATGAGGTGTGCAAGGTAGAATGTTTTTCTAACCACTTTGGCAACGTGGGTGTCAAATGAGAGGTCGCTGTCTACTTGGGTCCCTAAGTCTCTGATTACTTTTTCCGTACTCAGTGAATTGCTGTCTATGTGATAATTTGTGGGTGCTTTGTTTTTTCCAAAAGGGATGACTATACATTTTTTTGGCATTTAGTTTAAGGCCGTGACTACGGCACCAGTTGTCCGTTTCAGTGAGGCCTTTTTGTAGGATGTGTGTATCTGCTGGTGTATCGACTATGGCGCCTAGTTTGCAGTCATCTGCGAACTTTGTCAGCCACAGCCCTCCCATGTTTGCTTTAACATCTGAGAAATAAAAGCCGAACAAGAGGGGTCGCAGGACAGATCCCTGTTGAACACCACTTGTGACTGGCTTTGAGTCAGACACTGCTCCAGCGATTTTAACTTTATGGGTTCTGTCCTTTAGCCAGTTTGCAACCCATCTAGTGACATAAGGGTTTACTTTTAAGCTGTTTAGCTTATCTATGATGCCTGAGTGGGGTATTGTGTCGAAGGCCTTAGCCAAGTCCAGGTATGCTGTATGGACTGCTTTGCCCTCATCAATGGCTCTAGTGACAGTTTCAAAAAGGTCAACCAGGTTTAAAAGGCAGGATCTGCCCTTTACAAAGCCGAACTGGGTGGGGTCAAGTGTCTGTAGGTTCACTATGTCTCCGTTTATGAGTTCCATAATGATTCTTTCCATAGCTTTGCAGACCAGGCTAGTCAAGCTTATGGGGCGGTAGTTTCCAGGGTCTGTAGAGGCACCCCCCTTGTGGAGTGGGACCACTGTTGCTGTATGCCAGTGTTCAGGTACATATCCCGAAGTAAGGCTAAGGTTAAATAGCATTTTTATGTGTGGGTTTAGCTCCTCTTGGAGTTCACGTAACACGCACCCCAGGATACTGTCAGGTCCCATTGATGCTGTGTTTTTTGCTTTGTTTAGGGTGGCTCTCACTTGGACATCTGAGATGACAGGGAGATTACATTCAGCTGGGATAAGTATTTCTTCTTTTGGGGGTGAAGGAGGCGAGAAATTTGCACTGAACCTGTCAGCCAGAATGTTAGCAATATCTGTGGGTTCAGTGTATTTTTTTTTATTTTGAACCAACTCTGAGCATATCTGAGGGTTTCCGCCCAGGTTTCTAACATAGCTGAAGAAGGCTTTGTGGTTATCTTTAGTGTCCTTACCGATTTTTCTCTCAAAGTTTGCCTTGGATATTTTTAGGAGAGAACGTAGTTTTCTGCTAATGATGATCAGAGATGTCTTCCCTTCATGGGATTTCGCTCTGACGTGCAGTAGCTTCCTTCTTTTGTTATACAATTTGTTTATGGCTGAGGTCCACCAGACAGGACGCTTACTTTTGGTGGAGAGGGACTTGGATTTGTTTGGGATTGCATGATCCATGCATTCTTGGAGATGTCCATAGAAAGCATTTGTGAAGGATTCAGCATTGTGGGATGTGGTATCCACTGGCACAGTGGGCTTAAAGGATACCATCTCAGTCTTAAGAAGAGTGAAGTCTGCTTTTGAGAAGTTTTTCACTGTGGTCTTTTGTGCTGGGGTGGAGGTGGGATATGTATATCCAGGGTGATTAGTTTGTGGTCAGATCTCACTAGTGAGGGGTATACTTCCGGTGTGGAGCATTTTGTCCCCATGTTTGTGATGATCAGGTCTAGTATATTATCTCCCCTAGTGGGAGAGGTGACTAGTTGTTCCAGTGCATTTGAATTTATGAATTCCAGGAACCTTTGGGCTAGGGTATTAGGGCTAGAATAATGTACCCAATCTATGTTTGGGTAGTTGAAGTCTCCCAGTATGATGGTATTTTGTGATACATTCATATCCTCCAATGTCTTCAGGAAGGCTGAGTGGGGTTCTTGAGATTGGGAGGGTGGTCTGTAACATGCTACCTGTTGTATAGCAGTTTTGCCTATGGTTAGTTGCACCTGTATGGTCTCTGATGCAGTCATCGAGTACGTAAATATCGAACGCTTACATCGTTGAATATTTACATACTCTAAGAAGTTATTGTGGGGGGGCTGCGCCCCCACACCCACCGCTAAATATATATTCCTACTCTGAGACCACACTACAGTGAGGAAAGGGCAAAAATCCTGATCTTCTCTGTACTGCAAAAAAAAAATTCACAAACTTCACATACGTGAATATTCGACGATATAAGCATTCAATATTCACGTACTTGACGAAGTGATTGGGAATCCCCAGATCACATACCACTAGGTCTACACTTTGTGGGGTGCTGTCTATAATGTCATTAGCAGGGATGTCAGCTTTCCCAAAGTGAATAATATTGCATTTTTTTTTTGGCATTTAACTTTAATCAGTGGCTTTGGCAGCAATCATTTGTCTGCATTAACTCTGCAGTATATTAACATCATTGGAGAACTCAATGATTGCTCCCAATTTGTAATCATCAGCAAACTTGGTCAGCCACAGGCCATCCAAGTTTGACTGAACTTCTGAGAAATAAATTTCAAACAGTAAGGGTCCCAGCACAAAAACCTATGGTATGCCATTGGTGACTGGTCTTTAGCTAGAGGTGAAGTCATCCACTTTGTCAGTATGTGTCCTGTTGGTGAGCCCATTGACTACCCATTTAGCAATGTAGGGGTTAATCCCAAATTGGAAGAGTTTTTCTATAATACCTGAGTGGGAGAATGTGTCAAATGCATTGGCTAGGTCAAGATAGGTGGTTTGCATTGTCTTTTCCTCATCCAGATTCTTGGTGTCTTTCTTGAAAAAGTCAACCATGTTTAACAGGCATGATCTACCTTTAATGAATCTGAGCTGGGTTGGGTCCAGAGTTTGGACATTACCTATTTACTTGTTAATAAGGTCCATAATGATTCTTCCTATGGCCTTGCAGATGAGGCTAGTCAAGCTTACGAGCCTATCATTCCCATGGTCAGTCGATGATCCCCCTTTGTGCAGAATGATTACTGTTGTCCTCCATTCTGCCTTGACATAGCCAGTTCACAGGCTGTGATTAAACAGGGATCCAAGTAGTTCTGCTGGGTCATGTTTTAAGTTGTTTAAAAGGTAACCAGGGGTGTTACCTGGTCCCACTGATGCTGTACTTTTGGCCTTAGAGAGTGCTGAGATGACCTGCTCTCTAGAGATAATAGGCTGAGGAATTGTGGCAGGTATACTTTGGGGATGACTGGAGAGGATGAGGGGTGAAGTTTGATCTAAATCTGTCAGCTACCAGGTTGGCTATTACCTCAGGTTAAGTATGTGTGGTGCCATCCACAACCAGTTCAGTGCGTAGCTGGGTATTCCCTTTTAGATTGGTGCCATCCACAACCAGTTCAATGCATAGCTGGGTATTCCCTTTTAGATTTTGGATGAGTTAAAGAATGCCCTGTGATTATCCTTAGTTAGGGAGGCTATTTCTGCTTCATAATTAGCTTTGGAGGACTTGACAAGATCTCCAATTTGTTTGCTTAAGGTACAGAGGGATTTCTTCCACCATTGAGCCAATTCCCTCTTGTTCTTGGATGTTAGTTTCTGTCCCTTGTTGTATAGGAGTCCACCAGGGTATCTTTTTTTTTTTTGGCTTTTAATCCAGTCAGGTAAAGATGATTCTATACAACTGTTTAAGTGGTTATACAGGGCACTGGTGTACACCACTGCATAGGAATCCATGTTATCTGCATTCATGGGGCCTTTGAAACTTCTTATACCATCACTTAGTGGGAAGTAGTTTGTCTTTGAAAATTTCTTAAGCATTTTTGAGGTTGATGGGGTATCTAGTGTTATAATATTATCAAATGAGACCGATTCATGGTCTGCTCTTTCCAGTGAGGACATCACATGTGGAAGCAGGGTGCAGTGCTCTCCCATGTTATTGCGTACTATGTCCAGGACATTTGAACCGTTTTTTGGGTGTACTAACTAGCTGTTCCAGAGCATTTGCATTGACAAAGTCCAACAGCCTCTGAGCCAGCATGTTTGTGGTCATCTATGTTTCCCAGTGGATGGTGGGACAATTAAAATCACCAATGACTAAGATGTTGGGCTGTATGACAAGTGACTCCAGTAAGTCTATGTATGCAGTATTCTTTTCCTGTTGCATGGTGGGGGACCTATAGTTGGTGACAACATGGCAGGGGACTTTGCCTCTAGCTAATTGGACATGGAGTAGCTCAAGATAGTCATACTGTTTGACCAGTCTTGAGTTGTACTTTTCCTTAATGAAGATGGATACACCACCTCCTTTGGTTCTTTCATGCTCAGCTTATGGTCTGAATGTATGGAAGGCATTGTGACCAGGGTACTTTCCCACACCTTTGAACCATGTCTCAGTGACTGCAAAGACATCAGCATCTTCCAAAGTGGGGAGTACTTCCAGAGACTGGAGTTTCTTGTTTAGACTCCAAGAAAAACAAAAAATAGGAAGCCCAGTCACCAAGAAAAACAAAAAATAGGAAACCCGGTCACCAAGTTATGGTTTCTTGTTTAGACTCCCAGCATTAAGTAGCAGTACGGTGAGTTTATCTAGAGAGGGTTTTATGTTGGGATGTTGGTTATTTTGTCACTGCATAAAAAGGCACAATAGGGGTGGCTAATGCCTTTGCCAGTATCCGAAAGCCTAGAGGATAAAGGTGCAAACCATCTCTGGAAAAGCAGCGTGGCCTGTCAACCATGTCTTCCCAGGATAACAGATATTAGATCCACTTGGACTGACACCAGAAACTAAGAGAATTGTTAAAGTCAATTATTTTTTGTTTGCATTGTGGCATCATCCTTGGAAAAGGTAGAATGCTGCTTATGGCTAGGCTAATACCTGCCTTTGACACATAGTCTGAAAGCTAGTCATGTCTCTCTTCATACGTCCAGTAATGTATACCTCAAGTCATTCAGCCCCACATGGACTATGACAGAATCCTACACTTGTGGTGGAGTGACTTGAGTGCTTAAGTGACATGATGGATCCTGGCACCTGATGGCAGCTAACCGCAACCCGCTCCTTATCTAGCCTGGTGAGGGGAACATCTGTGTGTCTCACAATGGAGTCACCTATACATTAGTTTTTTGTGGTTTTACACCTTGTGGGCTTATTTGTTGAGACACTGGTGTGTGTGTTATTATGTGTTGTGTTTTTTTTTTCAATGTTATGTGTGTAAGTTTTTTCCATTTGGGAGGCCTCTGATCTTTTGCCAAGTTATCAGTGAGTACCTCTGCATATGTGGGTATATGTGTCATGTCCTTATATGTGTATGTGTGTGTGTGTGTGTGTGTGTGTGTGTGTGTGTGTGTGTGTGTGTGTGTGTGTGTGTGTGTGTGTGTGTGTGCGTGTGTATGCTGCTGACAACCTGTTTGGCATTTGATTTCTCATTATGTGAGAATCTTGCCTCCAATTTCATAGTGTAACTAAATCTCTCACAAAAGCTATTGTTTGTTTCAGGAATAAGTGGTTGTCAGTATACATGAGACAATTACTATATTCCCATGTCTATTAGTCTGGCCAGAGAGATGATGGGAAACTGGCCATACATGACAGCAGGCGCTTACTGTATGTTATATTAGGGAATGGTTTAATTTGACAGGACTGTGCTGGTAGCACCGACTACAAGAGGGACCTATACTTTGTGTAGGCTAAAGTTGATCAATAAGGCAGACCTGCTCAGTCCACAACTGAGTTGCACCTAGAGCAGCAGAAAAGATTGAAACGGTTTCACTAGCAGCTGTTTAGGGAAAAGATGATCTTCTAGGCTTTTGCATCTATACAGGGCACTGCCATCCACTGCTGAGCAAAGAGCAACACCACACAAATGCAACGCTCACATACAAGGAAAGAGAAACAAGTTTTAAGCTAACTACCAATACAGAAAGCACACAGTAAGCCTTTCACCAGCAATCCCCAGACAGGTAGGAGCAGCACACTTCTGCCACAAGGGTGCAGAAAAACCCTTCTTAATGTAGAATAGTTGGCTTGGAGCCCAAGTGTAACAAGACCACACAAACTACCTACAACAGCCCTATAACTAACAGATACAGTGTAATACAGTGCAATTAACTACTTAAAGCAGCAGCAGACAGTATAGTTTTTTTTAAACTGCTGAAGTACATTCACAGTATATGAGAAGTGCAAAAAAATACTTTATCATTTGTTGACCATGAAATTCTGACTAGAACAGAGCCTGTTTTCACAGCAGGCCTGGGAAAAAGCACTCCAGATGCATGTCTTTGGAATGTGGAAGGAAACAGAGTACCCAGAGGAAACCCACGTGAATGCAGGGAGGACATGCAGAATCTGCACAGAAGGCACTCCAGCCAAGAACCGAACCAGAGAACCTCTTGCTGTGAGGCAACAATGTTAACCACTGCACCACTGTGCCTCCACCCTTAAAGCACTTTTGTGTATTTCCCAGCTCATATAGACCATGTAAACACCTAATGCCATTAGATGAATAATCCCAGTTTTCCTAATGTAAAAGTTCAGCAAAGGAGTGTCCAGAGTGAAATGCTGCCACAAATTTAAAGATATGGATACAGCAGTGTACTTTAATCAGATTATAAAAGTGGAATTATTCAATAAAAGTACTTCACTTTGTATAAATTAGCCAAAAGCCACTCAACTGTACAGAATTTATAAAGGCACCAAAAACAAGATAAGCTTATTAATTAAGCCCTCCAGCCAATAAAACTGCATGCAGAAATCTCAAGTGTTTCCCCAACCTAAACAGATTAGGTTACCTCCCAGTGCACTAGATGGAACATCCACTGACCTCTTGATATAAAACAAGTGCTTGCTAGAGTGCAAAAATACACTGCTTTGTCCAAGAACTAGCTAAATAATGAATTCAAACCAAGCAAATCAGTAGAACAGGCAATGAGAGGCAAAATGGACTTTTTTAATACAAGCACGATGAAAGGCAAATAAATAATTCAATGTATCAACAGCAGTGTAGAAAGAGATGAGCTTATTAAGCTCAATTTACAGTAGTGGTGGGCAGCTTAAGACCACCAGGGTTAAAAACCTTATCATGAAGGGATTCTCATCTAGATCAAGGGAGGTTATAGTCTCCCTTTACTCATCACTCATCAGACCAATGATTGAGTACAATGCCCCATTTGGAATGTATCTGACCCGACACTTGCAGCAGCTGGAGAGGCCACAAAAGTTCCTCACCAAAAGGATAAAGGGTCTCAAAAATCTATCCTATGCTGCCCGACTGAAAGAACTCCAGCTCTATTCAGTCGCTTACCGCTTGCTCAGAGGTGACCTTTGCCTAACATACAAGGCCATGTCAAACCCAGATTTGATGAATATGCTTCACCTCAAAAAATCTAGATCCATCAGAGCCACAAGGGCGGGAGACTTAAACCTCGACACGGCTATTAATAGGACGTGCTGGAGGGATACATTCATCACCCACAGACTCCCTATGCTGTGGAACAGAATCCCGGTACATGTGAGGCAGAGCACCTCGCTGGCCTTGTTCAAGAGAAATCTTGACCAATGGATGGGAGATCGCAGATATACCCCAGGGATTACCTCAGTGTCACTGCTCGACAGAGGCACAGCAAAATAATGGGTATAGTTCCCCATACTAAAGGGGTGGCGTAAGCCACAAAATGATGGGCTAGGCTTGTAAATGCCCTCGGGCAGATAGCCTAGTATGAACCTATGAACCTATGAACCTAATCAACAAAGGGGAAGGTTGCTAAGAAAAACTAGCAGGGAATCACCAGTAGTCCTTTAGTTTATGCAGACTTGAAATCTTTTCAGTGAAAGACAAAGCTTATAGTCTGCTACAGGATACCCATTATATACCCTGATGACCATGTAAGATTCCTAAGTGTACTCAAGGAAATATCTATTAACTAAAATGCCTTTATCATGGGAGATTTCTACTATTGCTCAATAAACTGAATCACATTTTCTTCCAAAGTTATGTCCAGATATTCTTAGAAAAATGAATATAAATTCTTTGGAATAAATACTTATCAGGCCAAACACAGGACATAATATTCTTGACCTGGTCATAAATATTATTGTCTCTGCATGTCCTACCCTTCTAGTTTCTCCATCCATTGTTAAGTCTGACCATTAACTTGTAACATTCTCTTTCAAAATCTCTAAACCCCTTGCAGAAAATAATTCCGAATTTAGGGATTTCAAATGGACAAACCTCCTCAAACTTTATGATTAGCTATCAAAATTCACTTGTAATATCATCATACCTAACACCAACACAGCTGTTCTTTGTTCAAAGGAAATGTATTCCCACATAGTTAAAGGCCTAGACCCAGCTATTCCTATAAGAATCATATATAATGGGAAGTTTAAGAACAAACCACTCTGATGGTGCTCCATATTAAATAAACTCTATATCTTCTTAAATCATACACCAGATCTAAAATTGTTCATATAGTATTTTCATCAATTATATCAGTAAGGAACTAAAAGCTACTATCAGGGATAGTAAGGTGAATAATGAACTTAAATTAGCTTATGATCTTCTTTATCTTTCAGCTGTTCCCGTTAGGGGTCACCACAGTGGATCATCTGTTTCCATTTCTTCCTGTCCTCTGCATCTTGCTCTGTCACACCAACTAGCTGCATGTCCTCTCTCACCACATCCATAAACCTTATCTTAGGCCTTCCTCTTTTCCTGTTACCTGGCAGCTCCATCCTTAGCATCCTTCTGCCAATATACCCAGCATCCTTCCTCAGCACATGCCCAAACCAATGCAATCTCGCCTCTCTGACTTTGTCTCCAAACCGTCCAACCTGAGCTGACCCTTTAATATACTCATTTCTAATCCTGTCAATCTTTATCATACCCAGTGCAAATGTTAACATCTTTAACTCTGCCACCTCCAGCTCTGACTCCTGCCTTTTTGTCAATGCCACTGTCTTCAACCCATATAACATAGCTGGTCTCACTGCCATCTTGTCGGCCTCCCCTTTCACTCTTACTGGTACCCGTCTGTCACAAATCACTCCTGACTCTCTTCTCCACCCACTCCATCCTGCCTGTACTCTCTTCTTCACCTCTCTTCCACACTCACTATTACTCTGAACTGTTGATCCCAAGTATTTAAACTCATCAACCTTCGCCAACTCTACTCCCTGTAGCCTCACCTCCTTGTCCTCCCCCTCACTCACACACATATATTGTGTCTTAGTCCTAATTAGCTTATGATGCAAAGGATAATTATTAGGCATTCTGCAGTTATATTAGGAAACTAAGAAATAACAGCCAGAAGTCTTGTGAACTTCTCGAAATGGCACCACCACTCCAACTCTCTAGACACAGGAAATACACTAGCCAACAGATTTAGGGCAAACTTTACCCCGAATGAAACTAGGTCAGTTTCACAAATTCATGAATCTCTTACATCTCCTAATACCACTGAGGAATGCGCACTGACGGTGCTTGCTAAAACCAAAAATACTTCTCCCATGGAGGCCTGATAATTTACTTGGGTGCCTAATTACACAGTGCCAAAGAAGCCCTTGTGGAACATTCCTTAAATTGTTTATCCTAAGCTTAGCTACACCATTTACCCTGATGTATGGAGAACTGCAATGGTGTGGTGCCTATCACTGACCCAGGAAACTCTAGAGTCATTAGCCGGCTTGTCTGATTCGCAGACATAGAATGGGGCATGTCTGACCTTATGAACTATGTTGTCAAAAACCTCAGCATGATAGACATGCATACATGTATCTTTATCATGGGAAGATTTGAGAAAGTTATGCAATATGTTAACAATGGTTGTACTGTTTATACAGCTTAAATTAAATGCAAAAGTGTGGTATTTTCACATTTGATGAGCAAAAGTCTCTCTCAGTGTACAGTATAACCGGTACCCCCCTCCAAAATGATAACAGTCAGAGATCTTTGATCCTGGGATGATAATTGCCACTTCTTCAACCAGCACATGTCATCAATAGTCATAAAATCCCTCATTTTAGTAGATGTAAGCTCTAAATGAATATCATCCCTCTTTTTGCAGCCCTAATTTGACTAATTATTGAGTGCAATGACCTTTCCAGACATATTAAGTAATTGGAAAGGCCCCAGAGGTTCCTAAGCAAGAAGATTGCTAAAGTCCCTGCACTACCAGAACAACATGAATCTCTCCCTTTACTTGGTGTCTTATAGACTCTTGCATGGTGCTAAGCAGCTTGTACTCCATGCCATTACACATCACTCTCCTTTTCTTTCATCTCCTGTATTTTTGCTTTAGTAATACCAGAACTAGAGTCTTAAATATTCACCAGCACATAAAGAAAACAAATTAGAGAAGCAAATGTCTTGTCCAATGCCTAATCCATCACTGAAGCAAACTTTCCATGGAAGTTAAACAAAGTGACACCGTAATATCCTTCAAATTAAACCCACAAAATTGAATGGATACCCATAAATTTACTTTGGGATGGAACGGTTTGGATCTTCTCTTCTCTCCTTCACTTTACAGGTAGTTTGAATTATTACTTACCCTCTCTGAGGCCTTCACTCATTTCCACTGATTGCCTCTCTGGTTTCTTTGCATTCCACCTGGTTTACACCCCTTGTGCTATCTCCCTCCCCCAATACAAAGTCTATATTAGTATCCTGCTGAGCATGGAGCCATCTTTAAATCTCTAGTCTCCCACCAGGACACAAGTGCTCTTCAGAAATTACATTCTGCTAACTGGTAAGCCATTAGACCTCAGGAATTTCTTTTAAAAGTGTTCAGATTTGTAAAGTAATACTTACTTTTTGCTGTATTTGGATTTATACAACTAGTATTCATTTTTCTGATTCCTGACTACTGATCTGCCGTTGTTACCTGCTGTTATTATACCTGGCTGATTGTTTCCTCTCAGCAATTTCCTACTCCTTTGGCGCTGCCCGCTCCGTTCGCCCTTCGGGCTCACTCCGCTCCCCTCCCTGCCCCCATATCTCACCCGCCCCTGGGACCTCTACATTTATCCCCGCATAACCACACCCACCACATTCCCTAGCCAATCAGAACATATTCTTCTCTCCACCCACTCCATAGCAGTCCAATCCCACACCCACCCTTTCCCTCTCTGAACACATACCTACTATATACAATCCCCACTCATCTCAACATGTCCTACACTCACCTTCCTCTCCTACTACTAACTCTTCTAACTATTCTTACCTCTACCTACCTCATAACCTACTATGAGCAACCTTTAAATCCTACCTTTTGTACTCCACACAAACATACCCTAGCTACCCCCAACTACACTCACAACCCATCACAGTCCCATATACAGCAACTCATATCTTGAACCTAAATATCATCGTCTCTCACACATCAAATACCTTATTCTTCGACTCACAAAACACTTGCACAGCATCAAAACCTCACAACTAACTAACCTTATTCATGGTTTATCATTAATTGATGGGGACATACACCCCAACCCAGGCCCAAACACAGACATACCATCCCCTAATTCCCAAACTATGAAACCTATGTCTACACCACAAACTAAACCTCCCAAATCTCTCACAATAGCTCATCTTAACATCCAGAGCATATGTAACAAACTTCCTGCTCTTCATGCCCTACTAGAAGTCCAACAGTTTGACATTCTCTGTCTTACTGAAACCTGGCTGAAACCCACAATAAAAGATAACGAAATTATCCCCTGGCTATAACATCCTAAGACAAGATCGCCTTAACAAAAAGGTGGAGGAGTAGCTATACTCTTCAAAACTGGACTGGAAATAAGTAAATCAGCCCTTACCCCCACATGACTCTAATGTTGAACTGATTATTTCCAAACTCTCCTAAACTCACACAAAACTATTAATATTATCTGCACTTATCTTCCCCAGGCAACAATTCCCCATATTAGAAGACCTACTAAACTGGTTTTCAATTAATCTCCTTCAAGAAACAATACTACTAGGCGACTTTTAATATTGATTGGAACATGTGCAAACAAACTAATCCATCTACCATTATTAACCTGCACGGATTCCATCAAACCATTAACTCCACAACTAGAACAAATAAAAACAATAACAAAGAAACCATTCTCGACTGGATCTTGACTAATAGTCCCCAACAAATGTATTCAACAGGTACCCTCCCAGACGACCTTAGCGACCACTCTCTCACATACATCATTAGGCACAAAACTCATCTAACAACACCTCCCTAATTCGCTCATCTCGCAGCAAAAACATTTTAACCTTCAGCAGTTTCAAAATGAACTCAGCTTGATTAACTGGTCACCTCTAAAAACTCTCCCAATAGATGAAGCTGTTAACCACTTTAATAATACCTTTCTTACTATTCTCAATCATCATGCCCCCATCCCTTCTATACGAATGAAATCTAAGACAGCTCAATGGCTAACAACCAACACCAAACAACTTATCCTTAGTAAGAATAAAGCATGGACTAAATGGAGAACCACGAAAGACTCTTTTGATCACCTTAGCTTCAAACAAAAAAGGAACAAGACTAAGCTTGCTATCAAACAAGATAAAAGGAACTATTACACCAAACTACAGCAATCCTCCCACCACCAACCACAAAAATTTTGGAAATCAATTAACTCACTACTATCCCCCGGCAAGGTTGAAACCCCCAACCCACTAGGCTCCTGCCCTGACTCTCCCCTACAAACAGCTAACACATTCAATAACTTCTTTACTTCAACCATACTTAAACTGGCCAACCAACAAAGCCCTGACCCTCTTTACTAGGTAATACTAACTGCACTCCACCTCTATTTCAACTTAAACCCATACCTACTTCCTATATTCTTAATTTACTTCAGAAACTCAAACCCTCAACCCCCTCAGCTGACAAATTGCCAGCAGAATATCTCCAGCTAGGTGCTAAAGCTATTGCCTACCCTATCTCTATTCTAATCAACAGAACCATTAAAGAAAGTACTATACCCTCACTCTGGAAAATCTCCCACATCATCCCTCTCTTCAAAGGCGATTCATTTGAGTACTCGAACTACGCCCTATAGCACTGCTATCTCCTATTGCTAAAATAATGGAGAAATGCATCCACAAACAGCTTTTAAATCACCTCCTATCTAATAACCTTTTAGCTACTTGCCAACATGGCTTTCGTCCCTACCATAGCACCACAACAGCCTTATTATCCTTCATAGACTCCATTAATATAAACCGGAATAACAATCTTCTTTCATCTGCATTCTTTGTAGACCTGTCAAAAGCCTTTGACATGGTGAATCACCAACTCCTCCTACATTGTTTAAAATCTCTCTCTCTCAATAATCTTGCTTTAAGCTGGTTTACTTCCTATCTGCAGAATCGGAAACAAGCTGTTTTATGGAACAACAATCTTTCCGAACTTCTCCCTACCACTTTAGGAGTACCTCAGGGCTCCATCTTAGGTCCTCTTTTATTTTCCATCTTTATTAATGACCTGTATCTAGCCACCCCACTAACTACTTGCATTCAGTACGCCGATGACACCACCATCATCTGCTCTGCCACAACCCAAGCTGACCTCCACTCACTTACTCAAAAAACTTTTACCACCATAGAACAATGGTTCTCCAATCACTGCCTTCTCTTAAACCCTAAGAAAACTAAACTTCTCCTCTTCTCACCCACACACCTGTCTCCCCCTATTAGTTTCACACTTACTTCTAACAATGGCACCCTTATCTCTCCTGACCAAACAACCAAACTTCTAGGAGTTACTATCGACAACCTACTAAAATTTGATTTTCATATCCACTCTATCATAAAAGCAACTAACAAAAATTAGGTTCTCTCTACAGAATCAAATCTTTCTTAACTCCTGAAGCAAGAACTACCATAGCCAGAACTTATCTTATCTCTACTCTACTATATGCATCCCCCATATATACTAATCTTTCTAAACATAACATCAATAGGCTTACAACAGCCTATAACAACATTGCCAAATTTGCCACTGCCTCTCCATATAAAACACATCACTGCCTGAACCTCCTTAACCTAGGGTGGCTGGAGTTACCTCACCTAATTCAATACTATCAGCTTACTACTGCCCATAAAGCCCTTCACCACCCAGAAAAGATACCAATGCTCTCCACCCTGATAAAACCCTATAACAACCTAAAAACCCTACGCTCTTCCAATAAAATACTGATTCAAACCTCTCTATCAAAGAATACAGCAGGTGACTCTATATTTTCCAACTCAGTTGGTAAAATTTGGAATCAACTTCCTACAGACCTCTTAGCCCAAACTTCTATCACACTATTTAAAACTCAACTGAAACATTTTCTAACCAATCACTGGCTTTGCTCTTGCAATAACCCTAGCTGATGACGTGCCTCCTACCTTCTCCTGCATCCTTTGCACTGTCTCCCAACTCTATTTCTCCGTTTTATTTTTCATCTCTACCTGAGAAATTGACTCTCTCAACTTCAAACTAAAATTTTCTAGTAACTCTATCTTTTGCTTTTAAACTACTTAATTATTTCTGTCTCACATTTTATATACCTGTACTGAAGAAATTTGATAGTCTCTGTTTTCACCTTTTGAACTTAATGCCTGTTTTAGTTGAGTCTTAAATTCACTATGTAATTATGAATGCCTGTTTTAGTTGAATCTCAAATTACCTTTGTACTTTGACCTGTACTGTAGAAATTTGATAGTCTCTGTATTCACCTTTTTGAACTTACTGAAAGGAAAGCCTATATGCCTGTTTTACTTGTGTCTTAATTCCCTATGTAATTTTAAATCCCTGTTTTAGTTGCGTCTTAAATTACCTATGTACTTTGAATGTATTTTTTTGTTATTATGCATTAGATAGTGGAGCTTTTCTCCTCGGGCCTCCACTGAAAATGGACATGTATCCAGTTGGACTAGCCCGGTTAACAAATGTAAAATAAATAAAATAAAATAAAATTCTTTAGAAGAGAGAGGGGTAGAGCATGAGGGCAGTATCAAGATTTAAAAGATCTTATGACCAAATTGCCTTGTATTGCCTATGATCCTTTAAAATGTGAGTCACTATTCAGCCCTAAAGTTCAGCTGCCAAGCTGCAAATCCTGTAGTTTTGATGCTCAGCCGGCAATGCAGCTCAATGCAGCTCATTGCAGCTCAATGCAGCTCAATGCAGCTCATTGCAGCTCAATGCAGCTCTCTGCAGCTCATTGCAGCTCAATGCAGCTCTCTGCAGCTCATTGCAGCTCAATGCAGCTCTCTGCAGCTCATTGCAGCTCAATGCAGCTCATTGCAGCTCAATGCAGCTCAATGCAGCTCTCTGCAGCTCATTGCAGCTCAATGCAGCTCATTGCAGCTCAATGCAGCTCAATGCAGCTCTCTGCAGCTCATTGCAGCTCAATGCAGCTCATTGCAGCTCAATGCAGCTCTCTGCAGCTCATTGCAGCTGATTGTAGCTCACTGCATTGTGGGCTTGTTCACTATAAGACACGGGACAATATAAGAAACAAAAAAAAGAGTGGTATGCTTGTGTTGCTGATAATAATATGTTTTGAGATACTAAGACAAGGCTTAAACATTGCAAATTATGTATGAAAGACTCGATGGACTTTTAGAAATTTTTTAAGAGTTATAGAAGTGAGTTATGTGATTGGTGGTTACATTAAAATGGATAAACAATGTATCTCATTTACCACTCAGCTGCCATTTCGTGCTATATCCTCCACCATTGCCTTTTAGAATCATATTATCTTTTGTGAGATTTTCCTCCAAATTTTTCTTGAACTGGGTTACTATTTTCATAATTATTCTTGAAGCGGTGATATGCCCATGGACCTTTCCTACTGATTTTTTCTGGTATATTATTGACCCCTGTCATGCCACCTAGCATTTGCAAGTAGCTTTAACTATTTATTTTTATTTTTTTAAATGGAAGAAAGAAATTCAGGTGCTTTAAGTCTTCCAAACACTTTAATTTTTACAGTCACACTGTTAAAATCTGATGTGTGAGAAATAGATGGCATAACTTTCCTTCTAGCAATCCCCAAACTGTAAGCAAATTAAAAACCAGGCAAGTACCATCTAAGCACAGAGAAAACTGTAATTATGATTGGTCATTCTTCATGATTTTTCCACCAATGGCCTCTTACTATTCCATCCTAATGTATCCTTTTATTGGCTGCAGAGACAGGTAAAACCAGTAGCCATTCTCCTTATAGCTTATCAAACTACTAAATGAAAGAAAGAAAATTTATTACTGTATTTTAGAAAATTCAAACAGCCTGATGAAAGTGCTCATCCGGAACAGAGTTTTTAAAAAAACTTAAGGTGTCCAAATTTCTATTTTAAATGATAAAACAAGAAAAAATCATGAAATTGTGCTTAAAACAAAAGGGAAAATAAAGGAAAGGCTCCAAATTTGCTTTCTGTCTCATTTATGTCATAAGCATTTCATGTCTTCACTTACCAGGATCGTATTGGTTCATCCTTGTTGCTTCAGAAATTCTGGATTACAACAGGCTTGTGAAGGTGCCCTTTCCAAGTGGATTCCTTGGAGACTTTAAAAAGCTGGTTAGAAAAGCTGTTTTTTTTATTTGATAATTCTATCAGACAGGTATCATATTACATATGCATATTAAAAGTTTGTCTTCAAGCTAGATGAGTTCACCATTGGTGTTCTAGCCATTATCAGAATCTCTGCACCACTCTGAGCTCTTGTGCATACCAGGGCTGATTAGAATCAGTGAGAACTGAATGTATATTTCCTATGGTTATGACATTTAATGCACTAGTTATGGTATCATTATATGTCACAACTAGCAAATTAGAGGTCCCAGCACTTGAATAACAGCTAAGAAGTTGTCCCAGAAAGGGTGATATAATATCACTAGTTTAGTTATCAAAGCCTTACAACTAACCAGCTCCATGTAAGGTGATGACACTGGTGGGAGTTCAAGTCCTAAACAAACCAGTTAATTGTATGGCCAAGAGATTAGTTCCATCTGTAAATCTCCAATGTTGAAGATCAGGTCCAAGGAATGCCCAAACAAATGTGTGGCAGTGGAAACAACCTGACAGAAACCAAGACTATCAAAAAAAATGAAAAAGTGGAAAAGCTCCACAGTACGTTTTAGGTCTCATTGTCAAACAAGACCATGACATCCCCAAAGTCAAACCTTTGGGAAGATTCCTAGACTAGACTTCTGGGAAGCTCCATTAGCTTCTGCAGAAAAGCTCCCAGACAACAAGATGGTCATTAGCCAAGGACAAAATCAGCAGTTCACTCCTCTCCAAAGTGCATTCACAAAGCTATTGAGCATTCCAGCATTTACTTTGTTTAAACTTAGTTAATGATCAAAACAAATAACAGCTCTCACCTGATATTGCTAGAACTGAGCCGTTGAATTACATAAAGCTCTGATGTGATAGTTGCAGTTAAATGCACCCTGTGGCCTCCATCCAGCTCAGCCTCTGTGGCAATTCCCAGTGTGACCATATGGAGCAAGTCATATAATTCTCTGCTAGCTGCTACTCATGCTAGTGTTAACTATTATTACACAAGCTGAGGTATTAGCTTGACAGGTCATGTGATATTTCTATCATCCTAGGTTCTGACATCAGACAGTTTGTACTCTTATAATTGTGTAGTTCTACCCTGGTGTAGTAGCTAGTGATCACTGCCCTCTCCAGGAATTCCAGGTCCAGATGTATAGCAAACTAAATAATCCGGTCACCTGCCTGAAGAATGTTTGCAGTCTCCACATAGACATGTTACACTCTTTATGTTATAGATGGAAGCACTCAGATAAATTAATTTACTGAGGTTTTATGTTATAGATGAAAGCTTCTTCTTCTTTTGGCTTTTCTTGGTTAGGGGTTGCCACAGCGGATCATCTGTTTGCTCATGATTGGCAGTGTAGTTTTACAGTGTTGAGTTGCCAGCCTGGTGCCCAACCTTCCACAGAAGACACACACACACACGCATGTAACGCACACATGCATGCCTAGGGCCAATTTAGAGTGTCCAATCCACCTACAGCATGTCTTTGGGATGTGGGAGGAAACTGGAGGAAACCCACACAGCCACAGGGAGGACATGCAGACTCCGCACAGAAGGCACCCCAGCCAAGGATCGAACCAGAGAACCTCTTGCTGTGAAGCAGCAACGCTAACCGCTGCACCACCGCGGCCACCCTTTTATGTTACAGATGAAAGCACTCAGATAAATTAATTTACTCAGGTCCGTCTCTTTTATTCAAGAAATGGAGCTAAGGTGTATTTTTTTGGATCTCAAAGAAAAATAAATCTAATTACGGCTACTCAATCACCATAAATAATAAAGTTGCATTTAAAGCATTGTATGACAAAGTTCCTTTCTCTCACCATTTTAAAATCTATCATGTTCCAACTGGCATGTAAACTGATGAAAATTTAAGGTCTCAAAAAGATACTCCAGAAGAATAAATGTAAAACATTAATCAATGTAGGCCATTTGATTACATCTGTGTAACATTTATGCCCAATGCCAAAGTCCCAGAAAACATAGTGAAGGAAAGAAATATTATTAGTGAAGTCTAAGAAAATGATGAAACTGTGTCACACTTCCAATTTTGCAAAATAACACAACTTAATAGAAATTGTGTTAAAAAAATCAATCTGCAGGCAGACTCATCAGTATGTAGCATTAATGCCATTTGATAACCCAAGAAATTCACATTTCTGCATTCATCATAATCACAATGACTCAGAATTATTTATTTATTTGTCTTTTGCTAACCAGGTTAGTCCACTGGGCTGGTGGCCTATTTTCAGTAGAGACCCAAGGAGAAAAGCTCTACAACAAAGAAATAACAATAACAAAGTTTATATAACAAGTAAAGTGAAAATTTGTATACATAACTACATGCATTCATGCCATATATGAACAATAGCAAAACATACATTCATGTGGTAGTGGAAAATTAACACAGCAGGAAATTCAGCAACGACAAGAGTTATAAAGTACAACAGGTAGAAACCTGTAGCAGAAATGAAGATTTACAACAGGACATCAGAAAAAAAAGCTCTTAAACATCTTAATGACTAAAACTGAGCTGGTAGCGAGGAAGAAAATGAGTAATAAATCAAAGTTATGAAGTAGAGGGGTGGGGAGGAAAGTTTGGGGGAATCAAGAGAGTGAAAGAAAGCCGAGAATGAGGAGCATGGGGGGGTGAGAAGTACAGTAGGTAAGGAAGAGAAAGATGAGATGTAAGTATAGCATTACTCAGCAACAAAGATGAGGCACTACAGTACTTGTATTTATGAGAGTTATATTAAAGGGGTCTATATTAGAACCGCGAAAGCCTGTTTAAGCGAAGACGTAAACATTGACACATATTGTGTGAACTGCAAGTACACCGAATGCCCGAAACCGTGAAATTCAAAATCTCGAATCAGCATAGTTGGCCGTGCTGCGGTATTGCTCCATATGGTAAGTGTGCGATAGTTACGGACCTTAGGGTTAGGGTGCGGGTTAAGGTAAGTGCATAGATAGTAATGTATATAAGGTTTAGTGTAGGGTTAGAAGTAGGGTTTTGGTTCATGTATGTATGTGGTTTATTTATTTTCTTTGGGTGGGTAGTATGTAGCGAGTGGTGGGGTTAGCCAACTATGGTTCGGGATTTTGAATTTCGCGGTTTCTGGCATTCGGTGTACACGCGGTTCGTGCAATATGTGTTGACGTTTATGTATTCGCTTAAACGGGCTTTTGCAGTTCTGATATAGACCCATATTAAAGTAAGTAGAAGAAAATTGTTATGGTATAACAACTGGGCAAGTATGTGTTAGGTCGGATGGTGATAGGTGCAGGAGGGGGAGTTAGCAAGTTAGTTCTTCAGTTCTCTTTTGAAATGGATCGAGGATTGAATAGAATGTATATTGCTTATCAGTTTGTTCCAAGTTTGAGATATAGAGCATTTGTAAACTAATCTGCCTATTGATTTGTTAGGCCTGTAGGTGTCAAGTAGCAGTTGGTCAATGCTATGGAGAGATTGTCAAGGTTTGTATAGGGATAAGAGGGTAGACAAGGATGGAGAGTCTGCAGGTTTGTAAAATAGACAATGTGTCGTCTGTAGCTGAGAAAGATGGAGTAGTTGAAGGAATTCACACCACTGTAGTTATTTAAGGGCAAGGCAGTGATGGGATTTGTAAGGGAAGTTACAGGCAAATCTAACTATCTGGTTGTAACTTTGTTCAACTTTGGTTAAAAGGTTTGCTTGGATGTGTGTAAAAACAGGGGGAGTATGGAGTAGGTAGGGGAGAAGATAGTCTTGTGCAAGTGAGGTCCTTGAGGTTGTGGATAAGAATTTTGTTGTGTCTATACAATAAACCTAATTTTTGACTGGGCTTTTTGGTGGATTGTTGGATATGATAAATTTCAGTTGATCGTCAATTGTAATTCCTAGAAGTTTAGTAAAGGAGTCAGCGTGAATGATGTTGTAAGAGAGACTGAAGGAGGTTTTAAGGTCAGATGTAGATTTTGAAAGGAAAAGAAGTTTAATTTTCTTTGGGTTAAGGAAAAATTGGTGATTGATTAACCAGTGTTCAATGATGTTAAAGGAAGTATGTATGAGGGAGTGAAGGTCAGTAGGGTTATCAGAGAGGGTAATAAGAGTAGAATCATCAGTGTACTGGATCAGAGATGGGGTGTAGCAGTTGGAGCATAGATTGATAGTAAAAATATTAAAGAGAAGGGGCCCTAGAATGGATCCTTGGGATATGCCTGTTTGGATAAGTAGGAAGGGTGAGCAGGAGGTTTGCCATCTTACAGTCTGCTGTCTGTTGTTAAGATAACTAGAGAACCATAGAGTAGTTGATGCAGAGAGGTTGAGTTCAGTTAGCTTACTAAGAAGCTTAGGGTGGGAGATGGTGTTAAATGCCTTGGAGAGGTCAAGGAATAGACATGACATGAGTTTACTGCTATCTCTTGCATCTGCTATCATCTGGGTGAAGGATAGAAGGGCTGCGGATGTGGTCTGGTGGGGCTTAAATCTGTGTTGAGAGGGGTGAGGAGGTTTTCCTGGCACAGATATTTTAGAAGGTGTCTGTGAATACATTCCTCCAGAATTTTTGAGAGGGGAAGAGGATGGCTATAGGACAGAAATTGGAAAGGTCAGTGGAGTTACCTCCTTTGTGAAGTGGAATTGTATAAAAGGATTTCCAAATTTCAGGGACCGAGGATTCTTTAATAGAATGGTTGATAAGGATTGGGATAGGATATGCTACAGTGCTGATTTGAATTCTAAGAAATTGTGTGTGTGTGGGGGGGGGTAGGTTGTCAAAGGAAGGAGAGCAAGGTTTAAGTTTCTGCAAAAGGGTTTTCATATAAGTAGTGGAAACAGGTTTCATGGAGAAGGATGAGTGGAGGCAGGAGGATGATTGTGGAAAGTTTCTGTGTTGAAATTGGTTAGGTGCCTAGAAACTCTTTTCTACAGCCTGCAGAGAGAGAACACACATTGGTTCATATGTAAATGATAGGCAATCAGTTGGCAGGTTATTACAAGCATAGCTAATAACCAGAAGTCGGAATCAAACCCAGTGTGCTGTATCAGTGAGGTAAAGACATTAACCATTATGCCATGGCCCTCTGTCTCATCTAAATCAGATTACAAATAAGACAAGCGTAAAACAAGACAATTATTAATCAGTCCCAAACAACCACAAGAACTTTAAAGAGGTCCAGAATATTGGTTCATGGCCTCCAATGGATATCAGTCATCGGGGTGAGAGTGTACATACAATAAGGTAATAGAAGATAAATATTAAATATTCAAAGTAAAAGAAAAGAAAAACAGTTAAAACACCCTCTATGTGAGCAGAACAAGAAATTGCTACGTAAATTATGCTTGTTTGGCTTTCAGTGTAAGTAGTAATTGTGGCAGAAATCAGAATTCAAGAAAACAAGAAAACAAAAATAATGTAGGAAAAGTTTATTGCTTAAACTATCTATTGCCACATCTGGGGAGTCTCTTCCGTGCTGGGCTAAAGTGTTTTTTGGCTTTAACATCCTTAAGGTAAACTGCCTTTGCAGACACAACTGAACTGTATGTATTAGAGTACAGTGCATAATGGTACTTATTAGTCCAATCATTGTTCACAGCAGTACAGTGCATAATGGTACTTATCAGTCCAGTTATTGTTCCCAGCAGTACAGTGAGTAATGGTACTTATCAGTCGTCATTGTTCCCAGCAGTACAGTGAGTAATGGTACTTATTAGTCCAGTCATTGTTCCCAGCAGTACAGTGAGTAATGGTATTTATTAGTCCAGTCATTGTTCTCAGCAGTCAGTGCATAATGGTACTTATTACTCCAGTCATTGTTCTCAGTTCCACCCCCAAGTCTGGTCTCAGTGTAATAAGGTTTCCTCCAGTTCCAAGAAAGAAGAGGAAGAATGCAGAGGAAGGACAAAGGGAAATTAGTAAGATAAAATGGAAGTTCTCCGGAATGAAGAGTCCACAAACACTACAGGAAAAATGCATGTTATTCAGCTATTAGCAATAGCAGATGCGATATAATTAATGACTATGAATAATTTGTTTCTTCTTAAGAATCCCAACAGAGATTACTGACATTTGGGTAGAATGTACACCTTTTCAAACCTCTATTACGTGCAGCAATGCTCTTCATGGTGAGAAAACTCTGATCTTTGAAATCAGGATAGGAGAGCTCTAGTTTCCAACAGGAATGAAAGTATTGTATGTGGCCTGTATCTGTTAGAGATATATACCATAATAAAATCATGAAGACCTGAATCATGAAAGACATCCAGGGTTTAGTGGGTAAAACGCATATCATGTTTGATGGCATTTTGATTAAATAAATATGTTGAAAACTTCCGAACTGAATTTGCTAGGGGTACAAATTAGATCAAACTGATGTCAAACAGTATCTCGTTTTGGTAATCAAAAAAAAGGGTGAAGCAGTAAAAGAATATACTGGTTTAGTGACTGTAACTAGGACCAATGCCACTATCCTCCAGATTTAAAGGAGTGTCTTAGCTTAGAGTATAGGAGCCGCAGACTTCAGTCTGTAATGAATATCAGAAAGTTGTAGATTGTAATAATGAAGCAGAAAGAAACATGCAATCAAAGCAGGGCATTATTACCTTTTTTTTTTCCAGAGCTCAGCCCACAGTTGCTGAATGCAGCAATTATTGAATGTCTGCTCCATCACCAGTGAGTGTGTTAATGTAACACTACTACTTACCTTTTGTTGTTCCACCGGCAAATTTCTTGTGAAATACACACACACACACACACACATACACACACACACACACACACACACACACACGCGCGCACACACACACACGTGGATGTTTGTGTGTGTGTGTGTGTGTGTGTGTGCGTGCGTGTGTGTGTGTGTGTATCTGTGTCCATCTGTGCGCCTGTGACATAGCTATTAAGATAATGCATACAGTTGTATGTCCAGCCACAAAAAAAAAATAGCAATATAAGTATATTCATTTTGATAAGGTGACATAAAGCCAAGGGTGCATAAGTATTCCCTGGTGCTTTCTTTACTTTGAAACACCACCTAACTAGTCAGTTTGTCTTCTTTGCATGTTTGCAATGCTTGAAATGACTGCCTGCTTATAACTTTTATATTAGTAAATAATCTTGGGTTCTCATTTTGATAAATAATAAACTAAGCGTCATGAACCTCACTGCTGGAAAGAAGGCATTTATTAACTAATAGGATGGTTATTAAAGGAAATCTGTTCAGTTAACTTGTAACCCAAAGAATGATTGTGGGGACGTAGCACAGAGTTCAGGAAGGACTGGGAAAGGGGGTGATGGTAGAGATACGATGTGGGGGGGGGGGGGTGCCATGGACTTTTCACCTCTTTGTATAGTCAACTTACTTTGTATGTTGTTATTTATTTATTTACTTGATTATTTATTTATTTAGTTATTCATTTATTCCCATTTGATTACCAGGAAAGTCTGACTGGGAAGGAGCCCATTTTCAGTGGAGGCCCAGAGAGAAAAGCTCCAAAGTATTACAAGAACATTTTAAGAACAATAATTTTATTGTCTAAAATAAGACAAAAAAAAAGTCAATTTTAAATAATTATATCAAACTAGACATAATATGAAAACATTAGTTAAGAATTGATATAAGTTATATGATAATGATGTAATAGAGAAATTTTAGGCAGTTTGCAGAGAAATTAAAGATAAGTTAGTGTAATGCAAACAGGAATTGCAGTAAGAAGTGAGAGAAAAGCAGGTTTATGGAATATTTAAACAGAAAGTCAGGGTTGAAAAATTGATAGAAGTAAGGAAGTAAGTGAAGAAGGGAGAGTAAGGAGGTAGAAGGAATGATTACAAATTTGTTCACATTCAGTGATATAGTTTATCCTGGTAGTGAGCAAGAACAGAGCCCGCTTTTGGCTAGGAAGTCTTTCAGACTGGGCTTGCAGAATTATATCTAAATCCATCCTACTACTGTATTTCTTAAGAGACTCTAGGCAGCAATTTTATTTTTTTTAATCTGTCTCTTCTTCTGCCTTCATTAACCATCAACCTCACCCTTTCTTTCCTTCAGCCTAGAGACAATGGCCATAGTGAGGGTAAAATCCAGATAGAGGTAGGTCATCAAGCATGTGGCTGTAGTAAAGTATCAAACCTGAAGTCTATAAGGTTGATGCACAAAATATTAAAAGTGCAATACAAATTACAAAGATAAGGGACTTGAGCTATCAAACGAGACTTCAGATGTTATGTCGGTTTATTACATTCTATAGACTTGTAAGGGGTGGCCTTATTTTGATTTTGAAGTTTAAGAACAATATTGGAATGACAGTAGCAATGGAAACTGAATTTAGCACCCATACACAGAGTACGACAGACAACTTCTGAGGCTTCTGAGCACCCCACGCCTTTCCGTATTGGAGGGAAGCCTTCTAGCTTATTAGTGGGAGTGGTAAGCATTAGGTAGCCTATCTACCACAAGAGGAGTGGTCCCTGGCCCAGAAATTGCAGCTACTGGCTGTTTAAGCAGTTTTTTTCCATCTCTTTCAACTTTCTGGTTTGAAAGCCGCACTTGTGCCTGTTTCCCACCTTTCCTATAACTAGCCTAGTCCGGTTACAGAGTTGCTGTATCCAGGATTGTTAGTAAGCCTCTGAGCCCCCCCAAGCCTTTCTGTGCTGGAGGGAAGCCTTCTAGCTTATCAGTGGGAGTGGTAAGCATTAGATAGCCTATCTACCACAAGAGGAGTGGTTCCTGGCCCAGAAATTGTAGCTATTGGCCATTTGGGCAGTTTTTTTCCATCTCTTTCAACGTTCTGGTTTAAAAGCCGCACTTGCACTTGTTTCCCACCTTTCCTGTAACTAGCCTAGTCCAAATACATAGTCGCTGTATCCAGGACTGTTGGTAAGTTTCTGAGCCCCGCAAGCCTTTCTGTGTAGGAGGAAAGCCTTCTAGCTTATCAGTGGGAGTGATAAGCACTGGGTAGCCTGTCTACCATGAGAGGAGAGGTTCTTGGCCCAGAAATTGTAGTTAATTGACCATTTGGACAGTTTGTCTCTTTCAACTTTCTGGTTTAAAAGACCACATCTGTGCTTGTTTCCCATCTTTCCTGTAACTAACCTACTGAGTAGCACTAGAAAGCCTTAAACTGATACAAACTTTCTAGCTTAAAAGAGAGACTTTGAAGTGATTAAGTATCAGTTTTCTGTACTTTCTTGCTGTACTTGTTTTCTGCCTAAATGCCGATTTCCAGCATTTATTGTGATTCAAAAGCTTGTTTTTTTCACATATTGTACTTATTTGACTGCCAGCTCTTTTAAAAAGTCGTTTTTTGTTTAAATAATTTGTTTAACTGTTGTAGGCAACACACTAAAGTGCAATAGCCTTTTCTGATCGTTTGTAGTCATTTAAAGCTGTTTTAACTGTATTTTTTACTGTTTTTGCCTTACCTTTTCAAAAAATAAAAATTCCTTGTTTCCTGCCTTTCTAAGCTAGTATAGTCCAGTTTTCAGGCTAGTGCTGAATTCAGGGCTGTGTTACAAGTTTCTGAGTTGCCCATACCTTACTTGGGTAGAAGGAAGTTTCTCTGTTCACCTGTGAGAGGGGAGCTTTGACCAGCCTATCTGTCCCTGGAGGAGTGACTCCAGCCCAGACGTTAGTAGTTTATTAGCTATTTTGGGCTAATTTCTATCTCTTTCATTTCCCTGCTATAAAAACTGCATTTGCACGGTTTTGTGTGCCGGGCAGTGTCTGTTAGCTAGGGTTAAATTATTCCCACCTCCACTACATCTCCTCTTCAGTTTTCCCCTTGAAACTAGTCTAACTCTCAACCTAAGCACTCAAAAAGCATCCTACAGCCCAGCACTTGCTCATACCTAATAGTAAGCATTAATATACACTGACACTTGATTGCCCAGCATGGCAAGGCTCTTTATTCACCCCTCACCAACCAAGTGACTAAGCAGCTCACCCTGCTATTTAGGCATGCCCAGAGGGCAATTTCAGGTGTACTCTCCAGTCCAGCTGGTGAATCTGGGCATCCTGAGGCAATGTTACAACTGCCTCATGTACACAGACAACCCTCTTCTCCTACCACAAAACACTAACATATGCGATAGATGCAATTATACAGCCAAACTGGAGGCCAAGCTGTCTCCACCCAAGACTGGAACAGACATTCAAGAGGAGAAGGTTAACACTTGCACCACACCTCCAGCAACACATAGACCTACTAAACCAGCACTGGCAAAAAATACAGATAAATACAAAAAAATTATACTCGGAGGCTCTAAATAAAAACCTGCAAAAGCATCAGAGACCTCCAAAGCAGGCACCCAAACAACCTGCACCTCCCTTCACAAACAAGACAACACATAAAATACAAAATCAGTGTACCGCACAATCACAGCCCTTAAGGTGAAATAACATACCTAACACACTAGTAATAGGTGACTCTATAGTCAGGCACACTGATGTCCCACTCACTAGGCTGGACAAGCAGAAGGTTACTCTTAGCTGCCTGTCAGGAGCCAGAATCCGCCACATAACACAAGCACTCAGGTCATTCCAGAACAAGTACAAATATGACTCTGTCATTGTTCATGTTGGTGTGAATGACCTGAGACGTACCTCCCTGGACTACATGAAAAGACACATGGAAGAGCTCTCTGATCATGTAGCCCAGGCTGGTATGACTCTGACTCTGAGTAGCATCCTGCCCTCACCAAGAATGATACCTCAGTTTAAAGATCCCTCAAGATCCCTCAGAACCACAAGGGCAGGAGACTTAAACCTTGACACGGTTATTAATAGAATGTGCTGGAGGGACAAATTCATCACCCAGAGACTCCCTATGCTGTGGAACAAAATCCCGGTACATGTGAGGCAGAGCACCTCGCTGGCCTTGTTCAAGAGGAATCTTGACCAATGGATGGGAGATCGCAGATATACCCCAGGGATTACTTCAGTGTCACTGCTTGACAGAGGCACAGCAAAATAATAGGCATAGTTTTATTCAAACTAAAGGGGCGGCGAAAGCCACATAACTATGGGCTAGGCTTATAAATGCCCTTGGGCAGATAGCCTAGTATGAACCTATGAACCTAAAGAAAAAAATATCAATTTCAACAATTGGCTAAGCTTCTGATGTCATTCAAAGGGGATCCCGTGTCTTTCAGCCTGGGACGACATGCTCGACAAGCCGCTTTGCTTCGCAAGAGATGGCTTGCACCTGTCACCCCTAGGCTTTCGAATACTGGCCAAGGCTCTTGCTGCCCCCATAGTGCCTTTTTTAGGCAAGGCTCAAAAGTCAAACCCACCTCCGTAAACAGCACAATTAACAAAAAACTGAGGGTTATGCTACTCAACGCCAGGAGTTTAAATCTCAAAATGCACTTGCTCGAAGCACTCCTCAGTATGGAGAACGTTGACATCTGTGCAATAACTAAAGCCTGGTTCAAGGCTCCAGAGAGCACCCCAGCACTACCGGGCTACAACTCGTACCACATGTTTCGGCCACAGAACATGGACCAAAACACAAAAGGAGGGGGTGTATCCATATTCATCAAGGATACCAACACCTCCAGGTTAGTGGCGTAGCATGATACCTCTGAGATCATTCGTGTGCAACTAACAAATCTGCAATGCAAATCGTGGCCTGCTACAGTTCACCCTCCATGACACAGGACCACTACTCCACTTTTCTGGAGACTGGAAAACATGAAGGTCCTACCGAACACCCTGATATTGGGCAATTTCAATTACCCAACCATTAACTGGGAAAACTACTCGAGTACAAATTCCCAGGCCCAGCGCTTCCTGGAATTCATCAACTCAAATGCCCTGGATCAGCTCGTAAACTCCCCTACCAGAGGTGAAAACATACTGGACCTGGTCATCACAAACATGAGCAACAGGTGTTCCACACCAGAGGTCAACACATCACTGGTTAGATAAGACCATAAATTAATCATTCTGGATGTCCACACCCCACCACCACCTCCAACTAAGGAAATCACAGTAAAAAACTTTTGTAAAGCAAACTTCACCTTACTTAAGACAGAGGCAGTAAGTTTCACAGCCCCCGCTAAAGGATAACACTGCCCAAGATTCTGAAACCTTTACAAATGCACTCTATGAGCACCTACAAGGATGCATGGATCATGCCATCCCTAGAAAAAACAAGACTCACTCCTCTAAGAGAAGGAAACCAGTCTGGTGGGCCCCTGCCATAAACAGGCTATACAACAGAAGGAGGAAACTAGTTCAGAAAAAAAGCAAATCCCAAGAAGGAAAGACATCCCTGATCAGTATAAACTAAGGTTCCTCACAAAATCATCCAAGGCTAACTTTGAAAGAAAAATAGCCAAGGATTCAAAAGATAACCACAAAGCCTTCTTTAGCTATGTTAAGAATCTAAGTGGTAACTCACAGATATGCACTGAACTAGTGCAAAATAGCGCAAAATATACTGAACCTACTGATATTGCCAACATCCTGGCAGATAGATTCAGTGCAAACTCCATCCCCCTCTCACCCCCAAAAAGGCCCACAATAATACCGGAAAAGTGTAGGGTCCCGGAAATCACAGATGCACAGGTGAAAAAAGCCCTTTCAAAAGCCAAAAGCACAGTGTCAATGGGGCCAGATGGTGTCCCAGGCTGCGTCTTGCACTAACTACAGAATGAATCAATCCCCAACCTAAACAACGCTGTTCAACCTCAGCAACTCCACAGGCTACATGCCCATAGAATGGTGCACAGCAATGGTTATTCCACTCCACAATAGAGGGGCTACAACTGACCCTGGTAAGTATTGCCCCATAAGCCTGACTAGCCTGGTCTGCAAGGCTATGGAGCGCATCATCATGGAACTCATTAAAAAAGACATTGGGAACCTCCAAACACTTGACCCGATCCAGTTCGGCTTTGCTAAGGGCAGATCATACCTACTAAACCTGGTTGACTTCTTCAAGAAAGTCACCAAGGCCATAGACGAGGGAAAGGTTGTTCACACAGCCTACATTGACCTCGCCAAGGCTTTCGACACCATTCCCCACTCGAGTATTACAGAAAAACTCACCAGCCTGAACATAAACCCCTACCTCACAAGATGGGTTGCCAACTGGCTTACAGACAGAACTCACACAGTAAGAATAGCTGGCTCCAGGTCCGACTCTAAACCAGTCACAAGTGGTGTCCCACATGGCTCAGTCCTGGGACCCCTAGTGTTCGGCATATACTTCTCAGAAGTACAGACAATCACAGGAGAACTATGGCTAAACAAGTTCGCCGATGACTGCAAACTGGGAGCCATAATTGACTCTCCGGCTGACACGGACATCCTCCAAAAGGGCCTTACTGAGATGGACACCTGGTGTCAAAGTCAAGGTGTCAAGCTAAATGCCAAATAATGCATAGTCATCCAGTTTGGGAAAAACAAAACACCCACGAATTACCACATAGGTGGCAGCCCCCTTAATACAGAAGAGGCAATAAGGGATCTGGGGACCCAGGTAGATAGTAATCTTTCCTTTGACAATCATATTGCCAAAGTAGTTAGAAAATCCTTCTATGTGGCCCATCTAATTAGTAAAGGGTTTGCATCTAGAAATAAAGAGGTTATAATGCCCCTCTACTCGTCACTCATTAGACCCATCATAGAGTACAATGCCCCATTTGGGATGTACCTCACAAGACACTTCCAACAGCTGGAGAGACCATAAAAGTACCTCAGCAAGAGGATTACTGGCCTCAAACATATGTCCTATGCAACCCAACTGAAAAAGCTCCGGCTGTACTCAGTGGCATATCGCTTACTCAGAGGTGATCTCTGCCTGACTTACAAAGCCATGACCAACTCAGAAATGATGGACATGCTACACCTAAAGAAATCCAAGTCACTGCGAGCCACGTACTCTAGTGAGCTAAACCTCGCCACAGCAATAAATAGAACATGCTGGAGGGATAGATTCCTGTCACAGAGACTTCCCATGCTTTGGAACAAAATTCCAAACTACATTAGGCAGAACCCCTCACTAGCACTCTTCAAGAGAAACCTTGACGAGTGGATGGGTAACAGAAAATACACCCCTGGGATCACTTCATTGGCTTTTCTTGACAGAGGCTCATTTAATTAATCAATGGGGCGGCGAAAGCTGACACACACTGGCTAGGCTTATAAATGCCCTTGGGCAGATAGCCTAGTACCTACCTATGAACCTATGAACTGTGAACTAGTAAAGGTGCCTATAAGGTAAATAAAGAAACAAGAAAGAATAGTTTCAGTCTAAGAGCTGGATTATTGTGGACAGCTGTTCCTGTAACAATAAGAAATATTGATTATTTGCAGTTATTTATATTTCATTCTTCACTATTATGCCTCTCATATCCCACATCTTTCTTCTCTTATTAACTCTTTACGTCCCTCTCCTTCTAAGTTTATCCTCATTTCACTCAATCTACTTTCCTCCCACACCCACCTCCACAGCAACATCCCACACTCACACACTCCCCAGCTACTCCACAATCGGCTCTAGTTTATATGCAACTGATTTAATTCTACAAAATAAAGTGGTTATCCTATCTCTACCTCAAAGTCATCCTTGCAACTATGTCCACAAATATCTCCAGCACCCTAAAAAGAAGCCCCTACCTACCTCCCTCCCTCCTCTCTATAACCTAGTCCTTTGTGGTGACATACACCCTAGCCTTGGCCCTCCCCCTCCCTCTCAAAATTCCCCCATTTCCAAAAAATCCCTACATTTTACCACAATCAATCTCCAAAGCATAAGAAATAAAATTCCTCAACTGCAGGCATGGCTGAGTCAATATAAACCTGACTTTACCGCCATCACTGAAACCTGGCTAAAACCATACATCAAAGATTCTGAATTTCTACTCCCTAACTATTCCTGCCTTAGAGCTGACAGATTTCATAAAAACGGTGGAGGCATCGCATTACTATATCCGAGCACCTTCACAGTAATTCCATTTACTAAATCTATTCACCTCTTCCCCACAGCAGAGCTACTAGTCACCTTCCTAAAACTCAATGATCATAAAAACCTTTGTATCATAATCATATATATTCCCCCAGACAATAATGCTCCTATTCTAGAAGAAATGCTTGCCTGGGCAAACAATAACATAAAAAATGAAACCATCATCCTAGGCAACGTTAATATTAACTGGCTTACTATTTCCAACAATAGCCCCTCTACCAATGTCAACCTCCACACCTATACTCAGCTAATCTCTGATATAACCAGACCTGACAATAAGAATAAGAAAGGTTCTATCTTGGATTAGATCATGGTTTCTGACCCAGATAGTCTCCTCCTCTGGCATTCTCCCAAACAGTATCAGTGACCACTCTCCTGCATTCATAATACACAAGCCCACCTCTATACCAAACATACACCAATACCAACATGTTAGAGACCTATCAGACTTCTCCCCAACTACCTTCAATGATATCTTGCAAAACACCAAATGGACTCCACTAAAATTCCTCCCACTCATTGAAGCTGTAGAATTCTTTAATTCTACATTTCTTAATATCCTAGATAGCTTTGCCCCTCTCAGGCTAAAAAGAATAAAAGCAAAGCATGGCACCTGGCTTACCAAGACCACAAAGCAAATTATGTCCTCTAGGTACAAACCTTGGAAAGCCTGGCAGAAAAATAAAACTCTTTCCAACCTCACGCAATATAAGCAACTTTGTAATCAGGCTAAACATTCAATTGTCACAAACAAAAAAGAATACTTCCAAACCATCCAAAACCAACACAAACAAACTCCAAGAAATTCTGGGGTGCAACAAGTTCCCTTCTCCATCCAGGAACCAACAATAATCCATTCCCAAACCCAGAAAAAGCACCCACTGAATTAGCCTCATGTTTTAACACATACTTTATTGAGACCATCGCTAAACTCACTACCACCTTCCCACCCATCAACACAAACTCACTTCCTCCACCATTAGTTCAGTCCCCTTCAAATCCACTTCCTACTTTCTCACTCTCACCTACACCTACCTCTACCATCTATAAACTCCTTCATAAATTAAAACCATGTACCAACGCCCCAGACAACTTACCTGCAGAATGCTTACAACTAGCAGCCTCCTCCATTGCATACCCCATCAGCATTCTCCTCAATAGGTCCATTCAGGAATCTTGCATATCTGGAAAAAAGCATTTGTTCTCCCACTTCACAAAGGCGGCAACAACTCTATTTCAAACTTCTGGCCTATTGCCATTCGTTCCCCCATCTCCAAAATACTAGAGAAATGCATACATACTCAGCTCCTTAGTCATCTGGTAAAACACCAAATAATTTCCCCCACTCAACATGGCTTTAGGCCAGGACATAGCAGTAACACTGCCCTCATTACCTTCTTAGATACAGTAAATAGAGCCAGAGATGCTGGCTCCTTAGTCTCTGCACTCTTTCTTGGTCTATCAAAAGCATTTAACACAATTTCCCACTCCCTTCTGCTTACCAAACTCTCCAGCCTGGGATTATCTCCACCTACCTTACAATGGTTCACTAACTACCTTAGCAACAGGCAACAATCTACTATATGGCATCACTGTTCTTCCCCTTTCATCAATACAAACACAGGTGTACCCCAAGGTTCAATACTGGGTCCCCTTTTATTCACTATATTTGCCAATGACTTTCACACCACTCTCGCCCACAGTACTGTTATCCAATATGCAGATGACTCCACTAGTATCTCCTGCTCTAAATCGGTCACTGCACTACAGCAACTTACCCAAGAAGCATTTTCCACTACCGAAACTGGGATGTCTCAGAACCATCTTGTCCTTAACCCCAATAAAACAAAACACTTAATATTTCCCCCCACAAAATCTAGCCCTGTTGACAAGTCACTATTCTCTGTTCACTCCCAAACCAACACTATCTTTGAACTTGTCCCAAGCACCAAATTGCTCAGTGTCCTCATCAATGATAAATATGACCTTCACATCTACAGCAACATAAAAAAAAACATCAAAAGCTAGGATCCCTTTATAGGAACTATTTTCTTAGCCTTGCTGCTAAAAAGGCACTTGTCGCATCTTTCCTGCTTCCAGCTCTTTTATATGGCACCCCTATCCTCACCGATCTACAGTCATCCCTGAAAACAAAACTAGACTCATGCTACAATAGTCACTAAATTTGTTACTAATGCAAAATTCTCCACCCACCACTTTTCTTCTCTGCACCAACTGAATTGGCTTGAATCCCCTCACTTTCTCACTTATCTACAACTAATTACAGCCCATAAACTTATCTACCACCCAACAAGCTGCCCTTCCCTCTCCTCCATACTGACCATGTACCATCCTAATCAACACCTCAGGTCTGAAAACAAAATGCTGCTGACTGTCGGCAAATCCAAGGTCTCAGCCAGCCAAATGTTGTATTCTTTTACTATCTATAAACTATGGAATAATCTCCCTCCTTCACTTAGGACTACCAGTAATCCACTTCCTTTAAAAAATCCCTCAGACTACATCTCTCCTCTCACTGGCTATGCACCTGCACCTCAACAAACAATCTCAACCCTCCTTTACGCCTCTCCTATTTACACTTACCTGTCCAAAACTAACCTCAACAAACTGTCTGCTGCCTACAACAGTATTGCCAGATTTGCCTCTGGCTCTACTTTTAGAACTCACCATTGCATAAATTTAAAGAAATTAGGATGACTTACGTTGCAAAATCTGATCTTATTTCACCCACTCTCCTTAGCCCAAAAAATCCTGTACAAACCTACTAACACCCCTATACTCACTTCCCTTATAACTCCTTACTGCAAGCTCAAAAGCCCATGTTCTTCTAACAAACTTCTTATAGCAACTAGTAAATCCAACATCTTGGCAGGTAACTCATTGTTCTCAAACACTATAGGAAAAGCCTGGAACTCTCTTCCTGACAATCTCACTGCCAACTTCACTCATCACTGTTTCAAAACCCAGCTCAAAACTTACCTCAGTACCCGCTCGCTCTGCCCCTGCACAAACCCTGACTAACATTCCATTTGCTTCTAGCACTTCCATTTTTTTTGCTTACTAACTTTATTCGATAACTTACTTTTCTGCTTTTCTGCTCAATTTGTATTCCATTCGTATGTATTTAAGTCCAAATTGTTGCATCTGTAAGAACTCGCTAATTGCAAATGCTCACAAACTAAAGTTGTAATTCTGTTTATTAATATATGTATTTTTCTCCCTGGGCCTCTATTGAAAATGGACTCAAATCCAGTTGGACCAGCCCAGTCAACAAATGTGAAATAAAATAAAAAAATAAATAAATAGTTACTCCTTCTACTACCACTCTGGCTGAACTTTTCCCACCTGTAGCCTATCTGAAGATAACTCAAGTCTGCTAAAAAAAAAATATATATATATATATATATATAAAATCCTGTATTTACTATTATATTTAGGTATGATTTGAATGTATCCTGTTTTTATCTCCATATCTATACCATTATTGCAAACTATATCACTGTTATTCTTACACTTTGATTGTACTACTATCTCTCTACATATTCTGTTTTGTTGTGTTTATATATCTGTGTATGTAATTAATGTGGAGCTTTTCTCCCTAGGCCTCCACAGAAAATGGGCTCATTTAGGACCAGTGGACTTTCCTGGTAAACAAATGCAGTAAATAAATAAATATTTAAGAAGGATTTGAATTAATTGATTGTGAATAGGGCTTATGACCCAGGTTTAATATGAGGCAAACTCTTAGAAAGCATCAGTTTGAATTATAAATACACTGAAACACTGATGTACATTGAATACACAAAATTGTTTAATCAGTGCTTTTGTAGAGTGGTGACCACCCTTTCATCCTCACACTCAAAACAACGTAACATATACTAATTCTCAGATCATGTTGTACTAGAGACTAGGTGAGTGGCATTCAGTGAAAGTAAAAATAGCCTCCATTTTACCACGATTATGCAATCTTGGACATATTTAACAAACAGCGGCAAACCATCAGCCTAGTTTCTTCCGACTTCTGATAAGTAGATAACTGAATGCATAAGCTGCATATCAGACAGTTTTAAAGAAAGATGGTCCAGCTGTCTGGCTGTCAGTGCAGAGGATAAACATTATGTAATTATAGCTAAACTCACTAAACTAGGTATAAATCCCTACGTCACATGATGGGTTGCCAACTGGCTCACTGACAGAACCCACACTGTAAAAGTTGCAGACTCCAAATCTGACTTCAAACCAGTGACAAGTGGAGTATCACAGGGTTCAGTCCTGGTACCTCTCCTGTTTGGTATCTACTTCTCTGAAGTACAGGCTAACACAGAAGGCCTCTGGCTAACGAAGTTCGCAGATGACTGCAAACTAGGAGCCATAGTCAAGTCCCCAAATGATGTGGACATCGTACAGAAGGGCCTAGCTGAGACAGATGCCTAGTGTCACAGCCATGGCCTCAAGCTCAATGCCAAAAAGTGCATTGTCATCCCCTATGGTAAAAACTCTGTACCCATGAACTACCAAACAGGCAGCAGTCTACTTAATGCCAAATGTGTGATAAGAGACCTTGGGACTCAGGTGGACAGTAGTCTCTCCTTTGATAATCACATCACCACAGTAGTCAGGAAATCCTTCTATGTGGCACGCCTCATCACAAAAGGGTTTTCATCCAGGAAAAAAGAGGTAATTGTTCCCCTGTACTCGGCACTCATTAGACCCATTATAGAGTACAATGCCCATTTTGGAATGTACCTCACAAGACATCTGCAGCAGCTGGAAATGCCACAGAAGTACCTCACAAAGAGGATTACTAGCCTCAAACAGATGCCCTACACTAACCGTCTCAAAAAACTCCAGCTTTACTCTGTAGCATATTGCCTACTCCACGGAGATCTCTGCCTAACATATAAACCTAAGTTAAACCCAGAGCTGTTGGACATACTCCACTTAAAGAAATCCCTGGAGAGATAGATTCCTTTCCCAGAGACTTCCCATACTCTGGAACAAGTTACCCATCTATATCAAGCAAAGTCCCTCATTAGCACTCTTCCTGAAAAATCTTAATGAGTGTATGGAAAATAGGAAATACACCCCGGGGATCACTTCTGTGGCTCTGCTCGACAGGGGCACAGGAAGTTAACTTTCTTAGGTGGCGTAAGCCAGGGAACCTTGTTGGCTAATCTTACTTAGGCCCTTGGGCTGATAGCCTAGTACCTACCTATGAACCTATGTCCTACTGACGAGCTGCATTCTGTAGTCCAGTGTTGGACTTTCTCACCCTCCATTGCTTACTTTGTGACTCAGGAAATATCACTTGACCAAACAGTGTTTGTAGATAGTTTTCTATAAAAATAACACTTACGCACATTGGACTTAATGGTTAACAATTAAACTGAGTAAACAGGTAATCACATCATTTCAAATCACCTCCAACATAAGTTAACTGTGCTTGTTGTTTTTATATCAGCTATAACTGAATAATCATACTTTTGACTAAAATGATTATTGTTCACACTTACTCCTGACCATATGCCTGTAGGGTGAATGCAACATTCTCAATATGCAGCAGAACTCACAGAACATATGCACACACAACCCTATACACAGCAGAACCTCAAGGAACACATGCACACACCCTATACACAGCAGAAGCTCACCGAACACATGCAGACACACAACCCTATATGCAGCAGAATCTCGCAGAACACATACACACACAACCCTATATGCAGCATAAGCTCACAGTACACACGCATACACAACCCTATACACAGCAGAACCTCAAGGAACACATACTCACACAACCCTATAGGCAGCAGAACCTCACAGAACACATGCACACACCCTATACTCAGCAGAAGCTCACAGAACACATGCAGACACACAACCCTATATGCAGCAGAATCTCGCAGAACACATGCATACACAACCCTGTACACAGCAGAACTCACAGAACACATGCACACACAACCCTATACACAGCAGAATCTCACAGAACACATACATGCACAACCCTATATGCAGCATAAGCTCACAGAACATATGCATACACAACCCTGTACACAGCAGAACTCACAGAACACATGCACACACATCCCTATATGAAGCAGAACCTCAAGAACACATGCACACACAACCTATACACAGCAGAAGCTCACAGAACACATGCACACACAACTCTATACTCTAGTCTCCATCTCTTTGTACTCATTAATGCTTATGTGCTGCTACCAAAGCCTGTATGTCTAATTATTCTTAGACATACAGTACATCATGCACCCTTGAGTATTATTATTATATTTTAACCCTAACCCTACTCCTTTCTTAGAAGAAATGTGGGTGTCTCCTTGTGAAACAGGGGCCTTCAATGCTTAGTTCTGTGGCAAGTGTTTGCTTCCATACCCTCACTGTTCCCAAGTGCAGCACAGTGCATAGTTTGTCAAGGCCAGGATGCTTTGTGTCTTGTTCCCAGCTCTCTTGATGCTAGGAGCAGATGATAGTAGTCCACGAGGCTGGACAGCTCTCATACCCCTCATCCACCTACCAGAAGGGCATGCTGACATTGGATGCTCACTCACATCCATCCAGCTCCCACACCAGTAATTGAAACTGGACTACCTGGAGAGCAGTGAGGACTCAATGAGCCATTTGTTGTGGTTGTTTTGACATTATGTTGCAGATGTATGTGGAACGCACTTTGATCACTAATGTGTGTGCACTTTGACCATGAATATGTTGTTCTCTGTGCAGTTTGCAGTAAGTGCAATGGTTTTGTTCTTTATGCAATATATTTTTGGGATTTGTCTGGAATTTGGTAAGTTAGAAGATGAGCTCTGATTGAAGCTGTGTATTCTACTAAAAGTACAAGCTTCTTTTATTTGGCCAATTGCTTTTTTTATGTATCTTCCTAGAATTCGTTTTTTGAGTAGCATTGGTATGCATAATATTTTTAGCTACCATCATATACAAGCATGGTTCCTTATTTACAGCAAACTTCCCTGAGTTTACTACTAAATATATTTAAAGGAAGCTGGGATGTTATCGTAGCTTTCATGTTGTCAGGCCCTAAAACTGTGTTCCTAGTGTTGTGACTTCTGCTTGTACATTTTATTCTGCCTGTCTCCTTGCCTTCAGTAATATAAATCTGACACTGCCTTCTGCATTAACAGCATAAACATTAAATGAGTTTGTAGTGAAGACCAAAAATTACTTCTTGGTGCTACAGGATGTGGCAAATTATGATAATTTGCTAAGATATCAGTACCTTTGATACTCTTTATACCAAGTTGCTCGACCAATTCAGCAGATCTTGTAGGACAGAACATTTCATAAGTTGTTATTTTTCAGAAACGTGGTTTGAAGAACTTGTAGCAGAGGTGCTGTGAAATAACTGGTAACAAGGCTGGGCAATGAATATGAAGTGCAGTGAATCTGTCACTTCCTGCAAGCTCTGGTGTGAGCCAAAACGACGCTTCTCACACAGTATGTGAGACATCAACTTAAGTAAACTAGAACTTCTAAGCCATCAAGAAATGAGGAAATTGTACCATTCTAAATTTATACAGCGAAACTATTTAGCAAGGGAACCATTCTGTGCTGCACAACTTATAAGCAGGGGTATGGGCTTCTAGGCCCAAGGATGTTATTGTTTTCTTAACGTAGCTCTCATCAGACCAGTCATTGAGTACAGTGTCCCCTTCAGTATGTACTTGACCAGGCAAGTGCAACAACTGGATCATCCACAGAGGTTCTTCACAAAAAGAGAACAGGGTCTAAATATCATTTTATATCACTCTGTGTCAATGCCATATCCCTGTACTCAGTCTCTTTTAGATTGCTGAGTGGTGATCAATGCCTGGCCTACAGAGCATGCTCTGATCCTGCTGTGATGGACTTACAGACTGCTGACAGGTGATCAATGATGGGTCTACAGAGCATGCTCTGATCTTGCTGTGATGGACTTACAGACTGCTGAGATGCGATCAATGCCTGGTCTACAAAGCATGCTCTGATCCTGCTGTGATGGACTTACAGACTGATGAGAGGTGATCAATGCGGGCCTACAGAGCATGCTCTGATCCTGCTGTGATGGACTTACAGACTGCTGACAGGCGATCAATGATGGGTCTACAGAGCATGCTCTGATCCTGCTGTGATGGACTTACAGACTGCTGAGATGCAATCGATGCCTGGCCTACAGAGCATGCTCTCATCCTGCTGTGAAGGACTTACAGACTGCTGAGAGGCGATCACTGCCTGGTCTACAGAGCATGCTCTGATCCTGCTGTGATGGACTTACAGACTGATGAGAGGTGATCAATGCAGGCCTACAGAGCATGCTCTGATCCTGCTGTGATGGACTTACAGACTGCTGAGAGGCAATCAATGCCTGGGCTACAGAGCATGCTCTGATCCTGCTGTGATGGACTTACAGAGTGCTGAGAAGCAATTAATGCCTGGGCTACAGAGCATGCTCTGATCCTGCTGTGATGGACTTACAGACTGCTGAGAAGCAATTGAGGCTGGGCCTATAGAGCATGGTCTGATCCTGTTATGATGGATTTACAGACTGCTGAGAGGCGATCAATCCCTGTGATGAACTTACAGACTGCTGAGAGGTGATCGATGCTGGGCCTACAGAGCATGCTCTGATCCTGCTGTGATGGACTTACAGACTGCTGAGAGGCAATCGATGCCTGGCCTACAGAGCATCCTCTGATCCTGCTGTGACGGACTTACAGACTGCTGAGAGGCAATCGATGCTGGGCCCACAGATCATCCTCGGATCCTGCTGTGATGGACCTGTTCCACATATACAAACTGAATAGCACCAGAATTATCCAGTCTGGCAACCTAAACCTTTTCTGCAAAATAAATAGGACATGTTAAAGGGACAGGTATATTCTTCTGAGACTACCTCTTTTCTGGAACAGTCATCCCATCCATGTGAAGCAGAGTTCTTCTCTCACCCGATTCAAGCATAACTTGCACCAGTGGATGGGGAATCTGAAACTTAACCCTGGTCTAGTACATATGTTTCTAGTAGACACAGGCAGCCTGTAAATGCTGCCTGTAAATGCTTATCCACCCATGTCCAAGCCTACATATACCCCTTAAAATAACCCTAAGATATCAAAAAGTGTCAGATACATTTTGGGAAGCATGACTAGGCTTAAAAAGGCCCCCCCAGGGTCGTTAGCCCAGTAATGATGAACCTATGAACTATATGCATATTGAACATAAACTACATGAAAGCAAGATGTGTGTGTGTGTGTGTGTGTGTGTGTGTGTGTGTGTGTGTGTGTGTGTGTGTGTGTGTGTGTGTGTGTGTCTGTGTAACCCATATGCTGATCTCCCAAATGTAAGGCACAAAAGGAAGAATAAGTGAACACTGACACACTTACATTTAACCCACAAAAGCTCATTGATCTTAAGAGATCAACAAGACACTAACTCTGTAACATTCTAAATAAAAAAATATTTTTGCAGAGGGGTAAACCCCATTGCACATCCCAGGTAGATAACTGTACCCACCTACACTCACTACCACTTATATATACCAACTGGAAAGGGTATAATCCCGTCCCTAATATAACAATGATCTCATACAATGAAAAGTCAATGGATATGAGGGAATATATATACAGAAACAGACAGACAGACAGACAATCACAAGTATATCTATATATAGGTTTACTATCATAATGTCGATGATCAGTTCTATTTTGAACTAAAACATCAACATGCTTTCTCGAAATTTGACATTTACAAAAATGTAAATGTCAAACATAACCCAGTAGAGTTGATTTGACATGAATCGACATACTGTTTCCTCTGCACCTATCACAAAAGGAACACCAGTACTTGTTGTCAGCAGTACGAATGTACTGCACAACATTAAACTTTACATTTGTGCAGGGGTCAAGCCCCCTGCACCCCTGCAACTCAAATATTCCAACTCAGAGATCACACTACAGTGAGAAAAGGGATGAATTACCCCAACTGCACTGTACAGTGATCTCTGACAGTACTTTGAGTTTATACTAGCGAATGCACAGTGTATTCACTGATATGAACTTTCGATACAGAAATATTCAGCAAAATGGGCATTCGAAAACCCAAATTTCAAGTGTTCCATCTGCAGGCATCTTAACTTGCAATTTTAATAATAAACCCTATATATATATATCATCATCAGCCCCCCCCCCTTTTCCCATTATTTTCTACATGGGGTCGGGGTATCATGTTAACTGTCACCATTTCTCCCCATTCTAAGCCACACTCCTGCCTTCTTCAACACTCATGCCTGACTGTCGCAGACCTTCTTTCACATAATCCATCCACGTCTTTGTTGGACATCCTCAAGTCCTCTTACCTTCTTCCTTTCTGTCCCAAATTTTCCTCACCAGATTGTCTTCTGCTTTTCTGCACATGTCTAAACCACCATAACCTGTTCTCTTTGATATTTTCTACAATTGGAGCTAACTTGACTTCTGCTCTTATGTCCTCATTTCTTCATCTGTCCCACGGTGTGCATCCCACCACCCTTCTCAACCCTTCTCAAGCACTTCATCTCCATCACCTCTACTGCTGCCCAGGTTTCTGTACCATACAGTAATACTGGTTGCACCACTGTCTTGTACACCTTACTTTTTAGCTTCTTTGGCATTCTCCTGTCATAGACTACATCTGACACTCTATGCCAGTTGGCTGCAGCCCCTCTGATTCTAGCTTTGACCTCTTCATTCAGACTTCTCTTCTCATCAACCACCCCTCCTACATACTTGAAGCTGTTTACCTGTTCCACCATCTTCCCTTCAATCTCTATTCTCAGCTTCTTCTGATTTCTACAATTTGCTGCCATTGCCACTTTCTTATCTGTGCTTAGTTTCATCCCATGTACCTTCAGTTTTGCATTCCATTCTCCTAGCCTTCTCTTATCCTTTGCTGAAGTTCTAGCTCAGAGTCTGTCTGTAATGCCACATCGTCTGCATACAGCAACTTTGTTGATCTTTCCCCTCCGACCTGTTTGCTAATGTAGTCGATCACCAGTATGAACAGCAGTGGGCTCAGAGCTGAACCCTGGTGTACATCCACTTCCACTGGGAACCCCTCTGTGAGGCCAAACACTGTTTGTAGTTGAGTCATTGGGTCCTCATACATAGCCTGCATTAATTCTACCAATATTTCTAGTACTTCAAACCCCCGCAGTACTGCCAAGATCAGCTTTCTTGGGACCTTGTCATATGCTTTCCTCCAAGTCTAGGAATGGCCAGTTAGACTCTCTCTCCTCATCTCTTGCTTCTTCTCAAGTATCTGTCTCACTGCAAACATCGGGTCAGTTGTGCTGCATCCTGATCCGAGTCTGAACTGCTCATCTCCCATCTTACTTTCTACTACACTGAGTATCCATTTATCAGTCAACCTCTCCAGAACTTTCATACAGTGTGACAGGAGTTTGATCCCTCTGTATTGCCCAGAGTTGTGGATGTCCTCTTTGTTCTTGTACACTGGCATGAGTATGCTTATTCTGAAATCATCTGGGATATGCCTTTCTCTCCACACTGCTATGAGTACCCTCAGGAGCCATTTCTCCCCTGTCTCACCCAGCATCTTTATCATATCTGCTGTGACCTCATCTGAGCCTGCTGCTTTCCCTGACTTCATTTTCCTTAGTGTTGTTCTCACTTCTTCTAGGGTGGGCTCCTCTTCTCTCATTGTAGGTTGTTTCTGGGGCACTACAGCTTCTGTGAGGTTTTCTTCATTCAGAAGTGGCTGTAAATAAATATCTCCTCTACCATGTACATACATGCTACTGTTTCTCCTGGAGTGTAGAAATTGAAAACTACCCACCATTAGATATTTGCTACTTTTACACTTGGACTGCAGAATGTGAAAGTTACTTAAAATCATGTGTTCTTAGCTAACTCTCTCAACATGATAGTATTTTCCTGCTTTCTCCGTGATTAATATTAAGCTTTCTACTGTGTGAAATGCTCTTTGTTTTATATCTGTAAATACTGTTATTCATTTGTAACACTGCAAACACATCTTGTAGTCAGATACTCATGTAAAATGTTTTTGTTAGTATATTGTTATAGTGTACCTTCTTGTATATTGTTATAGTGTACCTTTTTGTATATTGTTACAGTGTATCTTTTTGTAATTCATTATTTTTTACCATTGTTATTATTATTTCGTAATCTACTTAGCTTAATGGAGCTTATCTCCCCGGGCCTCTACTGAAAATGGACATTTATCCAGTTGGACTAGCTTGGTCAACAAATGTAAAATAAAATAAATAAATACAAATAAAATAAATACTCCTTTCATCTGCCTTTGATGTCCTGTGGACTGGTGAGCAGGTTGTTACTCCTTTCATCTGCCTTTGATGTCCAGTGGACTGGTGAGCAGGTTGTTACTCCTTTCATCTGCCTTTGATGTCCTGTGGACTGATGAGCAGGTTGTTGCTGGCATCCCTTGTGAAGGGTTCCCAACTATCCTCCTTATCTTTCTGTCTTTGCCTTGCAACCTGGTATAGTTTGTTTGTGCCACTTACCGATTCACTTTCCTGAAGCTGGTAGAGTAACTACAATGCCCTATTCTTTGCTATTGCAACTTCTTTCTTAGCTTCTTTGTTAACCAACCAGTAGTCCTTCCAGGCTTGGTCAGCCTTTTCTGTCTTCCACTTCTTCCTGGACTTCTGCATTCCACCACCAGCTTTCCTTATGTACCTTATTTCCATACCTGTCTCGGCCACTTATCTTTTCTGTAGTCCTAACCCATGCTGTTTTTAGCTGCTGCCATTCTTGTTCAGCTCCACCTATTTCCTCCTCCTCTTCTTGGGGTGCTAGAGCCCTGAGTAATTCCTTGAACTGTTGTACTTTCTCTCCAATCAATGTGCAGGTCTTCAGCCTGGTTTCTGTTGACCTCAGAGCCTTCTCTGACCACTGCTTGCAGCTGACTGTGGCAACCAGTGGTTTATGCTTTGAGCCAACTGTTTCACTGGGATGACTTTGCAATCATGGATTCTGCCCTGTGCCTTTTTCTTAATAGGAGGAAGTCTACCTGAGTTGCATGTTGGCTACACTTGTATGTGATCTTGTGACTGTCTCTCTTTCTGAGCCATGTGTTGGCTATTATCAAGCCATTTACCAGACAGAAGTCTAGAATGGCTTCTCCTTCTTTATTCCTGTTGCTCCACCCATGTGGACCCAGGCAGTCCTCATATCCTATTCTGTCTGTCCTGATATGTGTATTCAAGTCACCCATTATCAACATGAATTCATGTTGTACTGCTTTATCTAGTAGGTCCTGCAACTGCTGTCTGAATGCACTATTTTCCTCACTATCACAACCCTGCTGTGGGGCATAGGCTTAGATTATGAATACTGACCTATCATTACACTGGAGTCTGACTGCCATGAGTCTGTCATTAATTCTGATGATATCCCTCAATGCCTTCTGAAGGCTCTCTCACACCACATTTCCTACACCCTTACTATCCTGTCTCCCACCTAAGTAATAGAGTCTGGATCCCAAGCCAAGTGGCTTTACTGCACTGCCCTAACATCTCATCTCTTGAATACATAGGATGTCCAGCCTCCTCCATGTCATCATCCACTTCCAAGCTGTGTCCTGTCAGTGACCCTACATTAAGTGTAGCAATTCTCAATTCTGGTTTGGCTGGTTGGTTTTACATCCAAATTTCACTCAACAGAGCTATCCCAGATAACTCAGGCTGAGCAACTAGAAACTGGCTGGACAGTAGCTTATTGATCCAAGGCTTTGGGCACACACATGGGCCAGTAGGGGCACATATACCCCTCCCACCATTAGCAAGGGTCCCCTGGCGTGGGTCAGTGTAGGCTGTGATCCATGTTCTCCTATCTTGAGGATACTGTGCACCACAGTTAATGCCCAAAGAAGTTGGTCTGTACAACTTTTCCCCCCCTATAGGGCACCATGTAGAGTCTGTGCTGCTGCCTACTGCTCCATTTATTGGCGAGTTTGAGAAACCCCACAGAGACACAGGAAAAACATGCAAACTCCTAACAGGCATTGGTCGGAGGTCAGGATTGAACCTTGTACCTTGTGCATGGGAGATGAAGACCTTATCCATTCTGCCAACTGGTCTCTGATCATATATATAGGTAACCATTTGAAATGCCAGGACCCGCTACAGTGAGTCTGAAACATTGAGACTGAATAGCTGAAAGAACAGACTTACATATACTAAGTCTGAGATAGCACTTCTAAGAATATTCTGTTTTCTACAAGGTATGGCAATCTAGGAGTTGATATATATATAAGTTTTGGGTGTGTGAAAGAACAGATAGGGCTTGTACCCTGCAAAAAGAAGTTTAAAGAAGAAAAGCTATTTTCAAGATTCATGCTTCTCCTGTGTTTTCGGTGTTTTTTTTCCTCTTATTGGCACTTGCCATTTTGAATACTGACATTTCAATTGGGAGCCATCTCTCTATATATCTGTCTATATTCATCTATATATCTATTTGGTCAACATCTGTTTAGTTAACATAATCTGGTCGACTAAGCAGAATGTCAACAGGTTTGCGAGATTGCGCAATTCTCAGGTATTGGGGACTATACCCTTGTACCAGCATTGTGTTGTCTTGGAGTTAGTATATATAATTAGCAGGGGGGTAGGGGACACAGTCCCTCATATGGGGGTGGTGGAGGCTTAACCCCTTTAAAAATAATGTTTTTACTATTTTAATTTCTGTGCATGTGTAGTAGCAATTTCAGTGTTTGCAAAATCAGCACTGTGAACATCAACATTTGGGTGTTTCAGTTAAATTCAGTACACCTACATACACACACACACACACACACACACACACACACACACACACACACACACATACACACACACATATGTGTGTGTGTGTGTGTGTGTGTGTGTGTGTGTGTGTGTGTGTGTGTGTGTGTGTATATATATATATATATATATATATATATATATATATATGAATTTAGATATCTACACAGATGAATATATAGATAAATATATAGCTAAAACTATAAATATCTATACATATATCTATATATCTGTGTAGCTCTCTCTATCCCTCTCTCTCTCTATATATATATATATATATATATATATATATAGATAGATACAGATATATATCACATTATATATAAAAATAGATAGATCAAAATCCTTCCTTTTGTCCCAGGCAATGGACACTTTCTAGACAATGGAGGCACTTTATACAAGGGATGCGAAGTATATACGGAGAGGTAAAGTAGTAAAATTATGTTATAGAGAGGAAAGAGAGGTAAAAATGAAAAATTTGGGGTAAAAGAAATAATAGTTACAAGTGAGAAAAAAAATATGTTGTCTGCAAAACCTTGTAATAAATTTGCCAATGACTCTGTCTACGCAAAACATAATTTAACTTAAAATGTTCCCGGTCGTTATATTTTCTAGTAATGCATGCAATGGTCATAACACTCTGTCAATGGACCAGAACTTTATTTTCTACCATTAAAGGCATATACCATACACTTTTAACCATCTAACTGACCAGCCAGAAAAGTATTAATGTTCCATAGGTTTAAACAACTAGAACATAACTTCCTTGAGCAGTTAGGAAAAAACTGCTAGATGACAAAGCATTCTCGACTTGATTCTTACAACTATAGCTGTCGCTCCTTCCTAGATGAAGTCTGACTACAAACTTGCAACTGTCTCCTTTAAATTCCAACAAGTTCCTTCAGCAAATCCCACGGAATTTAAAGATTGCAAACATACCTGCCATAGCCTGCACTATAATAAAATATTAAACTGCACTTATGGCTGTACCACCCCTGACCTTTACAGAGCAGAAAGCTTCCCTGAGGAACTCACTCCCACGTAGAAAAGAGCTCAGAACATGCAGTCCCTACCAGAACTAAGCATCATGGGAAATTCAGAAATAAACCACCCTGCTAGCTCACGGCCACAAATAAACACTACAACAAAACAAAATAATTTAAAATAATTTATTTTACATTTCTGATCCAAAACATGCCTTCTCAAGGAAAATACCAAAGGCATTACAAAAAACACCCTGCAAAATACTATCGGGTCCAATCCAGAGCCCCTGAACATCGGTTGGCCTCTGAAGTTGAAGATGATTATAAAACCTTCTTTACCTATGTTAGAAAAATTAGAAACCCATACACTCATTGCTCTGGCCTTATCCAAAATGAGACCTCCTTTTCTGATCCAATACATGTTTACAGCATCCATGCAAACAAATTCAGTGCCAGCTTTGCCTTGGAGATTTCGATACAAAGCCATGAAATATTTGAATTATTCACTCCCCCCATTATCTCTAAAGATGGTTTGCTGAAAGTGCTAACCGACACCAAAAATACTTTCTCTGTGAGACCTGACAGAATACTTGATTGCTTAATTAAGCATGTGAAATGTGTATTTGAAGGCTCACTCCTTAAATTCCTTACATTAGCTTAGCTACTCGTTTCATCTCTAATGAGTGGTGCACTGTAGCCATGATGCTCCCTATAATGGTGGTGTTATAACTGACAAACAAAATTACAGTCCTATCAGTCTTACAAGCTTCATCTGCAAAACTATGGAAAGTATTATAACTGATTTCATAAACTGCAATATCAAGTATCTTATATTACTCAACCTCTAACAGTCTGTCTTTGTGAAGGGTAGATCTTGTCTACTGAATCGGCTAAACTTTGTTGAAAGGATAACACAGACTGTAGATGGTAGCCATGGTAGGATTCATAAAGGTTAACACAAAGGGTACACTATGTGTACACCTTGAGGTAACTTTCCAGAATTCAAGAACAGACCTATCACAGTGCTTTTGCTGTCTATTCATTCAGAAAGATTATTCAAACCATGCACTTAATGTACACTTTGTGGCAACCTTTAAGAATCACCCAGATGGTGTATTTTGACTGAGCAGGTCCTGTAGCCCGATTCCCCATGTCGGCATTATATTAAAGCTAAGTACATTAAAAAACAAACCCATATAAGGTAATATAAATAGCAAACTGGGTAAAAGATTGAATCCACACAGTGGTAGCTGCGGGTGCCTCTTCAAAAAATGTGAAATGACCAGCACTGCCCTCAGATCACAGTGCCTGGACATCTTCTTTTTGGCCTTTACTTTTCAGATCTTCAAGCAGACAGTTATGACCTCTGGCTGACAAGTTTTCAGATGACCGCAAAGTGGGAATTGTTGTTAAGTCACCCTCTGACACCCAAACCCACCAGAATGAATCATCCCTAGTTTACTCTTGGTGTACTAAAACCAGGTTCAAACTAAATGCAAAAAAATGTAGTACGATTATTTTTGGTACACAATCCTTCCCCTCATCATGTGATAAAGACAACACACCATTACAAAATTAAAATTTAGACACAGACCTTGGTACTTGGGTTGCTACCTTCTTCTCTTTTGACCATCAAGTGACAATGATTGTCAGGGAATATTTTTAGTTAGCATGCCTAATTGCTAAAGGAATAACATCAAGACTTAAAGATGTAAATCCCTGCCTTATCCTCACCATTCCCCAGACCAACTATCAGGTACAGCGCCCTCACTTTGGGATGTATCTCACCAAACTTATATAACAATTAGAAAGACTCCTAGGGTTCCTAACCAAAATGATCATAGGCCTAATGTTCTTTTACTATCAAGAGAGGGTGGGAGCTTTATCCCTTTATTCAGTGTTTGACAGAGTTTGGATAAGAGAACTCCATTTCACTTACTGCACAATCAGATACCAAATTTTCTTGAGCTCCAGTATCCCTGTACATCCAATGACTCCAGCCGTACTAGAAACATGGACCTAAACCTTCAACCATAGATAGATGAAAAACAGTGAAAGGACGGGTTTTAACATGGACCTAAACCTTCAACCATAGATAGATGAAACACAGTGAAAGGACAGATTTTAACATGGACCTAAACCTTCAACAATAGATACATGAAACACAGTGAAAGGACAGGTTTTAACATGGACCTAAACCTTCAACAATAGATACATGAAACACAGTGAAAGGACAGGTTTTAACATGGACCTAAACCTTCAACAATAGATACATGAAACACAGTGAAAGGACAGGTTTTAACATGGACCTAAACCTTCAACAATAGATACATGAAACACAGTGAAAGGACAGGTTTTAACATGGACCTAAACCTTCAACAATAGATACATGAAACACAGTGAAAGGACAGGTTTTAACATGGACCTAAACCTTCAACAATAGATACATGAAACACAGTGAAAGGACAGGTTTTAACATGGACCTAAACCTTCAACAATAGATACATGAAACACAGTGAAAGGACAGGTTTTAACATGGACCTAAACCTTCAACAATAGACACATGAAACACAGTGAAAGGACAAGTTTTAACATGGACCTAAACCTTCAACAATAGACCTATGAAACACAGTGAAAGGACGGGTTTTAACATGGACCTAAACCTTCAACAATAGACACATGAAACACAGTGAAAGGACAGGTTTTAACATGGACCTAAACCTTCAACAATAGACACATGAAACACAGTGAAAGGACAGGTTTTAACATGGACCTAAACCTTCAACAATAGATACATGAAACACAGTGAAAGGACAGGTTTTAACATGGACCTAAACCTTCAACAATAGATACATGAAACACAGTGAAAGGACAGGTTTTAACATGGACCTAAACCTTCAACAATAGATACATGAAACACAGTGAAAGGACAGGTTTTAACATGGACCTAAACCTTCAACAATAGATACATGAACCACAGTGAAAGGACAGGTTTTAACATGGACCTAAACCTTCAACAATAGATACATGAACCACAGTGAAAGGACAGGTTTTAACATGGACCTAAACCTTCAACAATAGATACATGAAACACAGTGAAAGGACAGGTTTTAACATGGACCTAAACCTTCAACAATAGATACATGAACCACAGTGAAAGGACAGGTTTTAACATGGACCTAAACCTTCAACAATAGATACATGAAACACAGTGAAAGGACAGGTTTTAACATGGACCTAAACCTTCAACAATAGATACATGAAACACAGTGAAAGGACAGGTTTTAACATGGACCTAAACCTTCAACAATAGATACATGAAACACAGTGAAAGGACAGGTTTTAACATGGACCTAAACCTTCAACAATAGATACATGAAACACAGTGAAAGGACAGGTTTTAACATGGACCTAAACCTTCAACAATAGATACATGAAACACAGTGAAAGGACAGGTTTTAACATGGACCTAAACCTTCAACAATAGATACATGAAACACAGTGAAAGGACAGGTTTTAACATGGACCTAAACCTTCAACAATAGATACATGAAACACAGTGAAAGGACAGGTTTTAACATGGACCTAAACCTTCAACAATAGATACATGAAACACAGTGAAAGGACAGGTTTTAACATGGACCTAAACCTTCAACAATAGATACATGAAACACAGTGAAAGGACAGGTTTTAACATGGACCTAAACCTTCAACAATAGATACATGAAACACAGTGAAAGGACAGGTTTTAACATGGACCTAAACCTTCAACAATAGATACATGAAACACAGTGAAAGGACAGGTTTTAACATGGACCTAAACCTTCAACAATAGATACATGAAACACAGTGAAAGGACAGGTTTTAACATGGACCTAAACCTTCAACAATAGATACATGAAACACAGTGAAAGGACAGGTTTTAACATGGACCTAAACCTTCAACAATAGATACATGAAACACAGTGAAAGGACAGGTTTTAACATGGACCTAAACCTTCAACAATAGATACATGAAACACAGTGAAAGGACAGGTTTTAACATGGACCTAAACCTTCAACAATAGATACATGAAACACAGTGAAAGGACAGGTTTTAACATGGACCTAAACCTTCAACAATAGATACATGAAACACAGTGAAAGGACAGGTTTTAACATGGACCTAAACCTTCAACAATAGATACATGAAACACAGTGAAAGGACAGGTTTTAACATGGACCTAAACCTTCAACAATAGATACATGAAACACAGTGAAAGGACAGGTTTTAACATGGACCTAAACCTTCAACAATAGATACATGAAACACAGTGAAAGGACAGGTTTTAACATGGACCTAAACCTTCAACAATAGATACATGAAACACAGTGAAAGGACAGGTTTTAACATGGACCTAAACCTTCAACAATAGATACATGAAACACAGTGAAAGGACAGGTTTTAACATGGACCTAAACCTTCAACAATAGATACATGAAACACAGTGAAAGGACAGGTTTTAACATGGACCTAAACCTTCAACAATAGATACATGAAACACAGTGAAAGGACAGGTTTTAACATGGACCTAAACCTTCAACAATAGATACATGAAACACAGTGAAAGGACAGGTTTTAACATGGACCTAAACCTTCAACAATAGATACATGAAACACAGTGAAAGGACAGGTTTTAACATGGACCTAAACCTTCAACAATAGATACATGAAACACAGTGAAAGGACAGGTTTTAACATGGACCTAAACCTTCAACAATAGATACATGAAACACAGTGAAAGGACAGGTTTTAACATGGACCTAAACCTTCAACAATAGATACATGAAACACAGTGAAAGGACAGGTTTTAACATGGACCTAAACCTTCAACAATAGATACATGAAACACAGTGAAAGGACAGGTTTTAACATGGACCTAAACCTTCAACAATAGATACATGAAACACAGTGAAAGGACAGGTTTTAACATGGACCTAAACCTTCAACAATAGATACATGAAACACAGTGAAAGGACAGGTTTTAACATGGACCTAAACCTTCAACAATAGATACATGAAACACAGTGAAAGGACAGGTTTTAACATGGACCTAAACCTTCAACAATAGATACATGAAACACAGTGAAAGGACAGGTTTTAACATGGACCTAAACCTTCAACAATAGATACATGAAACACAGTGAAAGGACAGGTTTTAACATGGACCTAAACCTTCAACAATAGATACATGAAACACAGTGAAAGGACAGGTTTTAACATGGACCTAAACCTTCAACAATAGATACATGAAACACAGTGAAAGGACAGGTTTTAACATGGACCTAAACCTTCAACAATAGATACATGAAACACAAAA